>NW_012267246.1:7444102-7489410 GCF_000151885.1 Dipodomys ordii | reverse complement strand
TATTCTTGCTCCTGTTGATGTGATAAATAATATTAATTTATTTGTGTATATTGAACCAGCTTTGCACCCTTGAAATGAATCCTGTTTGATCATGGTGTATGATTTTTTGGATGAATTGTTGAAGTCGATTGGCCAAAATTTTGTTGAGGGATTTTGTATCAATGTTCATCAAAGAAATGGGTCTATAGTTCTCTTTCTTTGAGGAGTCCCTGCCAGCTTTGGGGATGAGGGTTATGATGGCTTCATAGAATGTGTTTGGTAGTGAACTCTCTCTGTCAATTTCATTGAAGACTTGGAGGAATATTGGTGTGAGCTCTGCTTTGAAGGCCTTGTAAAATTCTGCTCTAAAACCATCTGGTCCTGGACTTTTCTTAGCTGGGAGGTCTCTTATTTTTATTTCTATTTCAATGCTTGATTTGGGCCTGTTAAGCTGGTTTAACTCATCTTGGTTTAGTTTTGGCATGTCAATATTTGCTAGGAAAAGGTCCATTTCTGTTAAGTTCTCAAACTTATTAGCATAAAGTTTTGAGAAGTATTCCCTTATAATGTTCTGAATCTTGGTTGTTTCCGTGGTGAAGTTTCCATTGTCGTCTCTAAGTTTATTTATTTGGGTGTGTTCTCTACTTTTTCTGATAAGATTTGCTAAGGGTCTGTCAATTTTGTTAATTTTTTCGAAGAACCAACTCTTTGTTGATTCTTTCTATAGTTTTTTTGGATTCTAATTCATTTAATTCTGATTTCATTTTAATTATTTCTTCCCGTCTACTGGATTGGGGTTTATCTTGCTGCTCTTTTTCAAGGAGGTTCAGATGTCTCAATAAATTGTTGGTTTCAGATCTCTCCAATTTGTTGATGTAGCAGCTCAGAGCTATAAACCTGCCTCTGAGTACTGCCTTTGCTGTAGTCACAGATTTTTGTATGTACATTTTTGATCAAGTGTGGACAAAAATAAGAAGGAAGGAAAAATTCTAAAGAAATTCAATTGTCAAATCACTGCCTGAACATTAGACAGCTTGGAAGAGATGAGATTTCAATGAGTCCTGTGTTATCATTGGTGTGAGCACCTAAGTGTCTCCCTGCCCTTCTTCTATGAAAATGTGCCTCCTAATAAAGTTGTAGCCAGTGCCAGAGGTTCATGCCTGAAATCCTAGCTACTCAAGAGGCTGAGATCAGAGGACCATGGTGGAAGCCGGCCTGGGAAGGAAAGTCTGTGGAGACTCTTATCTCCATTTAGCCATACAAAAACCTGAAAGTGGAATTATAGCTCAAGTTGTAGAGCAATAGCCTTGAGCAAAAAGAGCTCAGAGACAAGGTCCAGGCCTTACATTGAAGGGCCAGTACTGTAATTTTCTTTCAAGTTATTTTGTTTAAATGAAGTGAACATTAGAGATTTATGGAAGACAGCATATCTTTATTTGTTATTGGGTGATGTTATGGGGAAGGACATCATGCATCTGCGGTACTTCTCTGAGCTCTATGCGTTATGAGCATTTGTGATTTCCTCAGTCATGGTCTCCTTGGAACCGTAGACCCAAGGATCTCTGGCTTTACCATATAGTGAGGGGTATTTTGTTATTGCTGCTGTTGCTGTTTTGTTTATTTTTGTCGATTGTGGGGCTTGAACTCGGTCTGGGCGCTATCCCTGCGCTCTTCAGCTCAAGGCTAGAGCTCTACCACTTCAGCCACAGCGCCAGTTCCAGTTTTCTATTGGTTTATTGGAGATAAGAGTCTCACGGACTTTCTTGCCAGGGCTGGCTTTGAACTGCAGTCCTCAGATATCAGCCTCCTGAGTAGTTAGCATTACAGGCAAGTGCTATTGATGCCTGACTTTAATGAAGGTTTCTTCATTCCAGTCAATCCAGGCAACAGTGAACCACACCACATAGAAATACATACAACAGAATCCCAATGTCTACCATTATTACAGAGAGAAGAGCAGAGCACTACATGTCCTATTTTATAAAAAATATTATTTTAATAGGTAAACAGAGGGATTGCAATTCAATTGTCAGTTTATGAATACAACACATCTTGATCAAAGTCGTCCCCCATCTCCCAACCCCTACCCATTCACTCAAATGTTCTATTTTCACATATGTATTTTACATTATGATTACATTGTACAAAGGGGTTTCAATTCAATGTAACAAATTGCGAACACATGATATCATGATCAATGTCAATTTTTCCATTTTTCCCCTTCCCAAGCCCACCCACTACATGTTTCTTGGATGTTACAAATCTTAAATTAATTTTCTTTAACTTTAGATAAGAAGGTTTTTTTTTTCTTTTTTTGTCTGTAGTGGGGCTTGAACTCTGGGCCTGGGCGCCGTCCCTCAGCTCTTCAGCTCAAGGCTAGTGCTCTAGCACTTGAGCCATAGTGCCACTTCCGGTTTACTGAGTGGCTTCTTGAAGATAAGAGTCTTACGGACTTTTTCTGTCTGGGCTGGCTTTGAACCATGATCCTCAGATCTCAGCCTCCTGAGTAGCTAAGATTACAGGTGTGAGCCACCAGTGCCCGGCTAGATAAGAAATTTTTATCAAAAAATTGCTTATCATTAAATACTTCTATGTGTCCTTATATTTGTCTAGAACAAATTATTTGCAGTAATCTAAAATAATGTTTCTCTCGCCTTGACTAAACTTTAGACCAGCTTCTTCCTGTGTACTTTTGACCTTCATTTCTTCACAGCATGCACTTTAGAAAAGGATAATTGCAGACTCTTTCTGTCCTCTTTTACACTATAGATAAATCTTTACCCACTTTATTACTAGATTTAAAACTCAGAAATGTCTTTCACAAGGACCTGGGAACCATCACTTTGAAGAGTAATAATTTAGCAAAGGAAGTCTTACTTCTGTGAGCCCCTATATACAACCACAGATGACAAATCACATTGGCTAACCTTCCCCTAACATCCTTCACTGTCTCTGAACTAACTCTTCCTAGGACTTAATGTGGCATTTTGTTTCAAGAGTTAAGTTCACTCTCTCTCCTCTTGCAATAGTCTTAAGTGAAGTTTTACTTGTCTAACTCCACACAGTACAATATTTTGTAGTTGTTATCCATCATTATCACTCACATAACATCAAATGATATAGGTTTTATGCTATGTGTCAAGAAGCATCAGGAAAATTTGTCCATCCATGAAACAGCTAAGTGCCAATTGATTCAATGTCTGCTTTTTTGTGTTCAGTATTTCTGCAATGTTTTGTTGTTTTCATGTTTGATAACAGTGATTTTGCTTCAGTTTCTATATTTATTATATCTTACAATTGTATGAATTGCTTGCTGAGATAGACTCTCAGAAGGGCCTTGTAAGAGAATTGGAACAAAATCCTGTTAATCTAGTGTATGGTTTAGTCAGCATATAGGTATTATCTAGACAATTAGCCATTGAATATATATTTCATAAACAATACAACAGACCTATTATCTTTCTTTCTGGATATTAGTCTGAATTTGGTCCTTATCCAGAAAACAAAACTTTTAGAAATAGAATTCTCCTAATTTTCATATTATAGAACAAAAAGAAGTAAAAACATTTTTTAAAAGAAAAAAGCTAACCTGGGTGATGTAGAGTTCAAAGTTTACTATACCTTTACCTGTAAGACTGAAAGTATGTGTTACAGTTACATATATAAATTAGTGAACACATTTCTTATCAAAAATTGTTATCTCCTCCCTTTTTTATCTCCACTTTCCCTCCCCACCTAGTGCACCCTAAGTTGTAAATTTCATTTCCAACATGTTGTCTTGTGAGTATTGTTGTTGCACTGGTTTTCTATTTTGGTTTTACCATTTTGTTGTTCTCCCTTCCCTTCCCTAATTCAGATAAACATATATAATACACAGGTTACAAAAGTCAAATATAGTGACAACAAGGGATAAAACCATAGGGGAAAAGAAAGCAAAATTGCAAGAAAAAAGAAATAACTTTGCATAGCACACTAAAGACAACAACGATTAAAACCTCTTGTTTCCATATCTTGGAGCTATTTCCTTGTCTCAGGAATAAGAATGTCTATTCTCTTAAATAATATTTTCTTAAGCATTCAAATGCATTTTTATTATGAAGTTTTAAAAATGACAAAGTAAATATCAAATTCAAATTATATGCTAATACTTAAAATGACATACACATTTAGATAATAATGTATATAATCTTCTAATAGTAGCAAGAACAATAAAAGTATAAAAGATCGTTTATTTATTTATTTTATTGCTAAGATGTTGTACAGAGGGGTTACATGAGTAAAGCAATGAGTACATTAATTGTTGATCTTTGTTATTCCTTCTCCCCACTTCTCCCCCTCTCCGCCTTGCCCCCTAAATTGTAAAGTTCATTTCCAATATACTGTCATCTGTGTATCCTTGTTACAATGGGTCATCATGTGTCCTAGTTTTAGCATTTTATATTCCCCTTCCCATCCCCTGATTAGACACATGATATAGAGTACCAAAATCGAGTACAGTGACAACAGGGGATATGCCACAAGGGAAAGAACATACAAAGGAAACAACAAAACTGCAAAAAATAAGATCACATGGTACATTTAAAACAATAATAATAAAGACAGACCTCATGTGTCCATATCTTGGGGTTCTTTTCACTTCTTATATGATCATTTATGCATGGTTTTTGAGCTTTTCAGCTCATCTGATAAGATTATCCTATATGTATACTAATTATTGCAAATAAGGGAAACCATGGGACCTAAATTTCTTTGGGACTGGGACTTAAGTTTTAAAACAACATAGCACTGGAACTTCTGGATTAAACCACATGGAAAACTGGTTTTGAAAATCAGAAAAGATCTATTAGATTTCTTGATTAAAGTTGTTCTAACTGGGGTGAGGTAGAATCTCAATGTTGTTTTGATTTGCATTTCTTTTATGGCCAGAGAAGTTGAGCATTTCTTCATGTGTCTATTGGACATTCTTATTTCCTTTGCAGAGAAGTCTCTCTTTAAGTCTTTAGCCCACTTATTAATGAGGTGGTTGTTTCTTTCAGGATTTGTTTTTTTTGGATGTAATATTTTGAGTTCTAGTACATTTTAGATATGAGGCCTTGTCTGTTGTATGGTTAGTGAAGATTTTTTCCCAATTTGTGGGTTAAATACTCAAAGGATGGAGGTGAAATATGTTCTCAAGACACAGAGAAATTTGTGAATTAGTAAGCTATAATTTTTTCAAGTATCCTGTGGTTTTAAATAAATAATGTGTATTTTAGTACATAATTATAATTACTGAAGATTAAATTTCTGGAGATGGAGCAATTATACTTATTACAGACTTAACCTTTAGACTAGTTACTGATTTTACTAAAGGAGAATCTTGATTCAATAGAAGTAAAATATCATCTGACAGAAGATGGTGGGTGTAACAAATATTGAAGGTTAATTTCATGAAAAATATTTACTAAGGGTATTTGAAAATTTTTATAAGTATAAATATGTAGATATACATGTATGTATGTTATATACATATGTACATGAATTTTATATACATATTTGGTTCAATAATAAAGTTTAATTTAGTTAGAATTTTACTTTTGGATTTTAAATCATAATGTGGCTCAGGTGTAGAATATTTACTTAGCATGTATGAGGACCTGGTTTCAATTTCTAGATCCACTATATAAATAAATAAATAAGTAAACAAAAATAAAGATCTATATATACTAAAATGATCACAGTTACTTTAACAGAAAATAATATGTTTTACTAATATTAATAAAAAGTATAGTCTAATGAAATGCACAAAATAAAGATTGAGGAAATGGATTGGGGGGGATGAGAATAGTGAAAGAGGTAATGTTAATCAAGATGCAATTTGTACACACACTGCTTTGTTAAATGGAAACTCCTTCACACAACTACTTTAAGATAACTTAAAGTTTTTAAATGTATTCAAGGAATTTGAGTAGGTTAGTCGTGTATCTTTTTATGTAAGTGGATTTTTTAAACCATGGATAACGTTGCTCATGTTTTCTGTGATCTTCATATATACATCAAAGTTGGCATTTGATAGGATTTCCCCATTTGTATCAACCCTCTGTCACATTTCACAAAGCATGGCATAATTATCCAGACTGCATGACATTTAATAGGAATAATCATTCTAATTCGAAGCCAGTGACCAAAAGTTACTTCTACCCTTAAGAATAAGCAATACTTTATGATTTGATGACATACATACTCATTTTATCACTGCATTTCATAGTGTTTTAGTATAATATTACTTATCACAAACTTCTTATAGTTTAATAAATAATGGCTTAGAAAATTTCTATTGAGATTGTAAAGTGTGTGTGTGTGTGTGTGTGTGTGTGTGTGTGTGTGTGTGCACGCGAGCGCGCGCGCGGGCGCGTACGTGCATGCGCATGCACACGCCCATGTGGCTGTCTATCTGTGCCTTACCTGGGTTAGAACACAGGGCCTGGAAGCTTTCCCTGAGCATTTTTGCTCAAGCCTAACATCTTACTACTTGACCTGCAAATACATGGATTTAGGGTGGTTAATTAGAGATAAGGGATTCAGAGGCTTTCCTTTTCAGGCTAGTTTCAAACATCAGCCTTCATTTTTCTCCCTCCTGAGCAGCTAGAATTACAGGTACGTGCCACTGGCACATGGCTAAGATATAACTCTTTTAAATCAAATATGTTAATCCCACAAAAATAATTCTTCTGTCATATAAAGCATAATACTAATATATGCGATGCAAGCATTACTCAAAAATACAAATTTAAAAACTGAGATTGCAATTGGTTTAACTTCAAAATTCACAATTTGCTAAATGTAGCCATTATGGGTTTAAAACCAGTTTTCCTTTTTGGTTTGTTCATACTCCCCTATTAATTTGTGTATGGTAAGTGGAACAATCAAGCAAAGCAATGGGTCACAGAATTGATTTGCATTTTAAATTTTACTAACTGGGTGTCTTTTATTCTATAGACACATGCTGGCAAGCATCTAATAAATTGTCTTATGCTAATTGTATGTAAGTTGTGTAGCATGAAAGATAACGTGTGTTACTTTTCTTGTTCAAAGTTTTCCCCTTCCAAATTTTTAATTATATTATGCCACAATTTCCTGATTTTGGAATATGGAAAGCAAGAGCTTGATAGTGTCTTGTTTATTTTTTTCACTGTTTGTTAAGGACAGAGGTTACCTCTTTTTAAAAATTCTAACTATTCATGTGAAACAATATCTTACTGATTTATATCTGCCTGTGTATAATTTAATATTTTTCATGGCACATAGGATCTGTTAGTTTTTCTTTCCATATATTTTATATATTGAGTAGAGGAAGAGAATGATAGGACAATACATACGTTGAACCAAGTTCACGAAACCCTTGTCAGATCGGAAGGAAGTATTCCTACTTGGTGAGAAGTTCATAGCAATGTATAAGTGAGTGAGAAACTCACACATGGAGTGAATCCATTTTTGATGCCTGCCCGTAATTCACCATCTGCCTGAAAAGATTCCTTTATCATGCTGCAAAGTCTGCCTGGTAGAAAACCAAAAACAGATGATGATAAAATGTGGAAAGTGAGATGCCCTAATTGTAAGGGGCAAAAGTTAGGTTACAAAAGTTAATGAAATTACATCATGTCAAGTAAAGCTTTACTCCAGAAAATGAAAAAGATAACCAGTTATTGAATATCTTCTCCAGTCTATGAATTTTTTTATCCTACCATCTCATTTCCTCTAATGACAAAAGACCCCTAAATCATTCAGAGTAGACTAAGTTCTGGTCTTTTACAGTAACAGCGTATCAGTGTCTTAATAGTATTGGGAACTTATTTTTCAGGTTTAGAACTTGCTTAACACAGTTTAGCAACAGTCTCTGCCCTTGTTATTCATAAACAGATATGGGGGGAAAGAATGCCTTGGGTTAGGAAAAGGAATAAAAAAGCAGTGTCACCTTTCCCCTCATTTCCTCCCACTTTTTCCCTACCAATGCCCCCATGCAGGTTGTATGGTTCATTTTCAACATGGTGTCCAGTAAGTATCACTGCTTCATTCATCTGTCCATTTCTGTGCTCTCCTTTATCTTACCCCAAACTGGTAAACTGACATATAAGACAAAAGGTATAGGAAATGAAAACAGTGAAACAGGAGAAAGAAAAAAAACTAAAATTAAAACAAAAAAGGAAGATAACAAAAATCCTATTGTTTCCCTTTCTTGGAGTTCATTTCCATAAACATAGGTTTATGTGATTATTTGCACATAGCTATGGAGCCTTTGTGATCCTCTTCTAAGAATATCCTTCTTTGGTTTCATTGTGTGAATATCGAGAGTCCTTTATAATTTATCAGGTCCAAGTAATTTTTTTTAATCTCTTACCATTCAGAGTGTTTACTTATAGACACATTCTGTTGCAACAAATGAGGGGAACAATACACCCAAGGATTCTTTGAGTCTGGCTTACTTCATTTAGTTTAATTTTTCCAAATCTTTTCATTTCTTTATGAATAATACAGTATCATTCTTTCTTATGGAGACATAAAATTCCATTGCATATATACACCACATTTTCTTGATCCATTTGTCCACTGAGGAGCATCTTAGTTCATTCCATATCTTGGCTATAGTAAACAATACTGCAATGAATATGGTTGTGCTGGAAGCTTTTGTGTGACCTCATTAGTGGTCTATTGGATAAATGCCCAGGAGTACGATTTCTGAGTCATAGGGAAGCTCTATGTTTAGTTTTTTGAGGAATCTCATGCTGCTTTCCACAGTGGTTGAACAAGTTTACATACCTAGGAATTAACCAAAGATGTGAAGGATCTCTATTATGAAAACTTTAAAAATCTGAGAAAAAGAAATTAAACCAGATTTAAGAAAATGGAAAAACTCCCCTATTCCTGGATTGGAAGGTTTAAGATTGTGAAATTGGCAATGCTGCCAGAGCTATTTATAAATTCAGTGCAACAAATTCAATCCCAACAACTTTCTACAATGATATAGAGAAAGCAATCTAAAAATGCATATGGACCTCCACTAGCAAAAGCAATCATTAGCAGGAAGAACAGTGATGGGGGAACATAAATACTAAACTTCAAACTGTATTACAAAGCCATAGAAATAAAAACAGCTTGGTACTAGAACAAGAATAGGCCTGTAGACCAAGAGAATAGAATTGAAGACCCAGAATCGATCACACAGACTTACAGCCACCTAATATTTGATAAGGGAACCAAAAAGAAAAAATATGACAGCCTCTTCAATAAATGATGCTGGCAGAATTGGCTATACACATGCAGAAAACTGAATTTTGATCCTTGTATATCACACAGCACCAGAATCAATTCCAAATGGATCAAAGACCTCAATGTAAGGCCAAATACCATGAGGACATTAGAGAAAGGGATTAGGGAAAAACTAGGGCTCCTAGGCATGGGTCAAACACCTCCTTGGTAAAGAGCCAGAATCACTACAAATAAAAGAAAGATTAAATATAATGGGTATGCATCAAACCGAAGAGTTTCTGCGTTGCATAGGACATAGCTAGCAAAATAAATATCAAGCCCACAGAATGGGAGAACATCTTTACCAGCTATATATTAGACAAAGACTTTATATCCAAAATATACTTAGAGTTCGAAAAATTAAACACCCCACAATAAACCCTCAAAGAACCAGCAGTCTAATTAATAAATGATCTAAAGGCTTAAAGTGAGACTTCTTAGAAGAATGGACAATAGACACATAAAGAAATGTTGAACATCTTTGGCCATAAAAGAAATACAAATCAAAACAACATTGAGATTCCTCCTCACCCCAATTAGAATGGTCATTATAAAAAAAAAACACTAACATTAACAGATGCTAGTGGGGATGTGGCCAAAAGGGAATGTGATTTTAACGGTCTTAATGGTCATACACAACTGTCTGCAATAACTGTTGCACTGGAAATTCTCCAGTAAGCAACAAATATGTGATCTTTTTCGTCTGGTAAATGTGTTTGTTTCCTTATGACTCATCAAGTTTTGGAAAACAAAGCTAAGTTTTTGTCCCATTCATCTAATAAATACAACCAGACAGTAAGGACAGACCATGACCAAAACTCTCCTTTCATCCAAAATCACAGCAGCTTAAAATCAAACACAGCTATCTTTGGCTTCTACCATTATGGTATCCTACTCAGCAGTGTGTGGGAAAGCTTTCTTCACTCTAGGATGATGTCTTTGATGAGAGTTGGATGCTGTTGATATTGGAAGGGACATCCTAGTCACTTTTCTTTGATGTCTTGTGTTTGAATATCTGAGTTGTGTGTGTGTGTGTGTGTGTGTGTGTGTGTGTTATTTTTAGTCCAACCTTTGCAAAATCCTTCCTTGCCCATCATCTTCGAAGGCATCATTTGCAATGGTAATGGAGCATTAAAGCCCTCCTGAGGACTGTTATTCAACTGTTTAGGCCTTGCCCTTTATAATTTTAGTTCAAAATAATAGCTTAAGTTTTATGTAGCCAATGCCACTGTTCTAATAGCTCTTGCTGTGCTAGGTAAAAATAATTCCCTTTGAAAAAGTAGGCTGTTGAACTACTTGTTTCTAGAATTTTTTTTAATGTTCCAGTCATTTCATTTGGCTGTTTCTTCCTAGATATAGTTCTCAAGTATGTTTTGCTTCATATTAAATTATTTAGACATTAACTTTCTTCCCACATGAAGATAATAGAAACTAAAAGCTTAAGTGGGGAGAAAGAAAGGTCATTAATTTTTGCTTTGTCACCAAAATAGCAACATTATCTAATGAAAATTTTAGTGAAAATTTATACGCAATTATTTTCTGTCTTGTTTACAAAATCTGAGGACTAGAAGCAGATTGATTTTCTCATCTGACCAGATGACACATGTCTGGAATTTATTCTCTATATTTCTACTTGAAAACTGTCCATTTTTCCCTATGCCTGGATGCATCTCTCATATTCAGTACACTAGCCAAAGGAGAAATAAATGCCAACAGTCACTATTGTTCCATTTTTTCCCTAACATTTCCCACAGAGCAGACGTCTTATTATGGACATGCATTGTCTTTCAGTTTGTCAATTGCAGCAATTGTACCAACTGAACTATCTCTATAAAAGCAGCTTTAGGTTTCTAGCTTATCATGTCAGTTTCCTTGCAAATTACCACTAAATTGTTCAGTATACTGTATTTATATCACCTATACAAGCAACCCACTCATCATATAAAATCTGTTTTGGCTTAACAAACAGAAAAAAGAAACCTCTATTACCTGAAACAAATGTATTCATAAAGGTCATAACTTTCAGTCAATGACAAACTCCACACACAACGCCAGTTCCAGCAGGTGATATTACCTTTTGTGCCTAAAGACATTCTATCACATTCAAGAAATGACAAAGTAAGTCATTGACCTGTGACTCTTAAAAGGATACACCAGTGCAGTTCTAGCACCTGTACTTGTGCAAAGATTTCTGTATTGTTTTGATTTTCACTATTTCATTATCTTTAAATAGTGGTACAAAGAGGTTTCACTTCAATAAATCAGTTAATAAGTACAATGCATCTTGATCGATATCAACCCTTCCATAATTCTCAGAGATTCCTCCAAAAATTAAATATAGATTTACCCTATGATCCAGTAATACTAGGCTTGGACATTAATCAAGAATAATATAAGTGAAGATACAGTAAAGACATTTACATATCTATGTTCATTGCAGCTTTTTACACCAATATCAGATTATGGAACCAGTCACACTTATTTATCATAGGAATAATATGACGTCATTTTCAGGGAATTGGTTGGACTTGTTTTGGTGTGATTCCTAGAAATAATATAGCATTTTTGCATTAAATTTAGCTTTGCTTTCTGAGATGAACTGAAGTCAAACAATTTCTGAACGTATTAAATGGAAAAGTCTACAAAACGATGCATAAGTTTAAAAACACATGTGACATCTTACATCAGCCTGCTTCATCTCACATGAGCTGTGACTCATTATCTTTCTCTGGCACTTGTCACTACCCAGTCATCGATCACTCAGATTAACATGATCAGAAGCACAGTGCATGGACTGAAATAATCCCTCTCTTATCTAACAGTCATCAGTAGCACAAGAAGAATGATGCTAGAAGTCCAATACACTAAAAGAAGGCCCCAAATCAATTCCCTTTGGTTAAAAATAAAGTACAATAAAATACTTTGAGAGATCATATGTTCTTTTATTAAAGAGTATTGTTATGTAATTATATTTCATTATCAATAATTATCATTATTGTGTTAGTGTAGCTAATTTATAAACTCGATTTCATTGCAACTCTGGAAGTATAAGAAGAAAACATGATATAAAGTACAGATTTTCCATTATTTTAGGACCCAAGAGGCAACCACAGAATATGTTTTCATCACTGAGAAGCAGATCCTGTTGTAACTATCAAGGTCCAAGGTACAAACAAGATCTCTGTTTAGCAAGGAGACCCCAAGACACCCTCTCTCCATTGGAGTCTCTCTTGGGGAAAGGACAGAGCAGAAAAGCTCACCTCTTTGCCTGACTTGTTATATGTTAGTCTCTCCAATAGAAGACGGAGGCAACATGGTACATTCTGGTGACCTGAACTCCAGGAGAGCTGGTACTTTGGTTAGAACCATCTCGATAGTAATATTTTTTATTTCAATCTTAGGACATGACTCAAGGCCTGGGTACTGTCCCTGAGCTATTTTGCTTAAGGTACATACTCTATCACTTGAGCTATAGCTCTACTTCCAGTTTTTGGTGGTTTATTGAGATAAGAGTCTCATAGATTTTCATGCCTGAACATTTTTAAAAGAATGGAGAGTTTCAAAGGATATGTATAATTCAAAAGGAAAAAAAAAGTGGGGTGGGTGGGAAGGTGGCTCAGTGGTAGAGTGCTTGGCTTGCATGCATGAGGCCCTGGGTTTGATTCATCAGCACCACATAAGCAGGAAAAGCTGGAAGTGGTGCTGTGGTTCAAGTGGTAAAGTGCTATCCTTGAGCTGAAGAGCTGAGGGACAGTGCCCAGGTCCAGAGTTCAGTCTCCACAACCAATTAAAAAAAAAAGAGTTATGTATAATTAAAATAAAATCAAAACATGTATGATTAATTAGGTATTAGGGAATTTTTAAAGTTCTAAAGAAAGCAGTCAAGGCAAGAAGATATCAGGACACTTCAGAACTAGGAGGGAGAATGTATTGTCTTTAGAATCCTACAAAGCATAATAAAAGATTTTTAAATTTATTTTTCTTGCCAGCTCTGGGGTTTGAACTCAGAGCCTGAGCATTGTCCCTGAGCTTCTTTTGCACAAGGCTAGTACTCTACCACTTGAGCCACAGCTCCCCTTGTGACTTTTTCTGTTTATGTGGTACTGAAGAAGAGAACCCAGGGCTTCAGTCATGCTAGGCAAGCACTCTACCACTGAGCCATATTCCCAGCCCAATAAAATATTTTTAAATGTTTAAAAGATCCTCAACTTTTAATTTTGTATATTCTGTTAATTATTACTCAGAAAAGAAAAACAAGTTAAGGCCCACAAAAAGAAAGTCATGCCACCCAGCAAATAAATGTTCTTCACCGAAGGACAGAGATACAAATCCCAGGAAGATAATCAGTCATAAAACAGTTCTGGAATATAACCAGGCCAGATTGGATCAGAAGATGAAGGGCTCTTAGGAGATCTCAAGGAGATTAAATTTAATGAATAAATTATCTGATGCATTTGAATATTTTGCAAATATTATTAAAAGGTTTTTGATGACTCTATTGAGAACAACTATGTGTGAATAGATTTTTAAAAAGAACTAAAGAGAAACACAAAGCATTCCATTTTTGACCAAGATGGAGTGCAAGGGCCAGATTTTGTTTCCCATCTGATACAACTATAAAACAGAGAGGGAGAGAGAGAAAGAGAAAGAGAGAGACACACACAAAGACAGAGAGACAGAGACAGATACAGATACAAACACAGACACAGAGAAACAGAGAGACAGAGACAGAGCAGAATATAGACAGCGATGAAAGACATCGAGGGAAAGACAGTCAGACAGACAAAGAAACACAGACAGGGGCCGAATATAGGAAGCCACATCAGGTATATAATTGTACACAAAGCATAACGTGTGATGAATGAGAATTGTATACTTCAGATGTGCTTTCTTGTTACTTGAGTATAAAAGAATATCTTTGTGGAAAGACATGCTATCATATTGTGGTGTCAAAGACCTTTAGATTAGAGAAGCAAAATCATTTCAATTTTGGATTACTTTGGTACTGTACTCAAAACTGAGCTTTGTCACTAACAAAAATAAAGTGGAGAAGATAAAATGGACCAAATGTGTGTCGTAAAGTGTATCCCATATGGCAGCCTTCTTGTGATACTGCAGTGCCAGACAGAATAGTGTTCCCTGTGTCCTGTGTGCAGGTGGGCAGATCTAGAGAGAGCTGGGAGAGAAACCTGGAAGGCTCGTTCCCCTCTCTCCTACAGAGAAGAATCCTGGAAAAGGGTGTAAGATCGCTTCCAGGTATGGGAATATGTGGAGATGACATGTTATCTGTCTCATATGGAAAGAAAATATGTAGATTATTTATTAAAAACTGAAAACACACCTATGATTGATCTTTTACTTTTTTCATGTAAAGAATACACACTTCAAAGAAAGAACTTGAGAAGACAAATGATTATTTTGATTTGATTCTCATGTAAAAATATACTTCTTTTCATTAAATGTCTTCACTCATGAAGACAAAGTGATCTCTTTTTGTTTGTTTGTTTTTGTTCTGTCTGTCATGGGGCTTGAACTCTGGGTTCAAAGACAGTGCTCTACCCCTTGAGTCACAGCGCCACTGACAAAGCAATCTTTTGACCATTCCTTACTATAGTTTGAATTGGTTGGGTTTTGTACTTACAGAACTTTAATTTGGCCATTGATTTATGGTGAATTTTAATAAATGAAGTCAGTTAAATATCTAGTCAAATAATTCTTTGTATAGGACAGTGGGATGTAATGAGACATTACAAAAGATTAGCTTGCCACCACTGCCTGACCTGGTTTTTGTTGTTGTTGTTACTGCTTATTTAGTTTATTTTATAAATGAAACTAAATATATTAGATTTGACGGCAAAATTTTAGAGATGATTAAAGATATATTATTAAGTGTATTAATTCTTTCTTTATTTTAATATATTTTTTATTGTAAAGATACTATACAGAGGGGCTACAGTTACATGAGTAAGCTAATGAGTACATTTCCTATCAAGCATTGTTATCTCCTCCTTCATTTTCCCCTGCCATCTCTTCCCTCCCCAGGTTCTATTGTTGTTTAGGTAGTAATTCTATTAAGACTTCTTGGCATATGCAAATGATAGAAAAATTATTTCTGTATATGCACAGACACACATAGCACACATTTTAACCTATTTATTTGTATAATTAAAATAGTTTCCTAAAAATCTTGAACTGGTCTCCCTAAAACAGCCAATAGATTGGTTACCACAAAGGAGTATTTATATCCAAGTGCATCCTTATTTTTTTATTAATTGCAGAATATTTTTCTTCTATAAACGCATGGATTTACCAAATTGAGTTATTAAATTTTTCCACCGGGTTCAATTACAGATTCAAGTTTCTTATCCAAAATTTAATGTTCTTTCTATACAAAATACGATTTGGTGATTTTTTTCTATTCATATTGTTAACATGAATATTTTTAGTGTTTCTGCAGTGGGATCTTTCTGCTTGTAACTACTTATAAATTATGTGCACACTGGGAACTATTGCCTTCTGTTAGATCTTCTGATATTATGTTTATTTTTTTCTAATGTGTGCCAACTCCCTGTATTTTCCCCACACAATGAGTACTATGAGGCTGTAGACATAACTCTGTATATCTGCCTTTCCAGCAATGTGTTTGCATGTATCAAATGAACCAAACATTGTCAGAATTAGGAATAAAAGTGCATTGATTTGAGGTCTGTCCACTCTTGCAAGTAGCTGACTGACTCATATGCCATTGTTTTAAATCCAATAAGATTTTTTTTATGTCAATAAATGGATTTTTGTTATTGGAGTCCACTAGATTTCAAGTATTTATACATTTGAATATTTTTCCTTAAATTCATGGTAAATTAAATGAATAATTTCAGCTTAGAAAAGTTCTCCTTTGCCTGAACATTTGGACTTATAAGACATTACTTCATATTATTTAGCAACCTCATAAAATACATAGAGTAACTGATCCTATTTTATAAAATGTACAATGTTCTATGACATAATATTCATTTTATTTACATGCAAGATTTATTATATTGTTTCCCTTCTTTAATATATAGATTATTTCCTATTACTTTGTTGTTTCAAACAATTGTGTAGTTTCTTTATAAGAACATAAAGATTTTCCTGTACTAATATGTAATATCAGACTTTCTGACATAACATTATTGGTCAACATTCAAGGAGAACGTCATGTTTTGTTCAATTCTTATTAGGTCATAGGTACATAGAGTTGTAAATGTGTAGAATTTTTAATAGATCTTTTTAAATTCTAGTTGAAAACTTTTATATATGGGCTTTGCATAAGTTTCTTCCATTGATTATACACAAGATATAAAAGACTCAAGTTTTATTAATTTAATCTGTCTTTTGAGAAGAACTGCTCCGAAATTTATATTTGGAAGCTGATAAATGCCACAAATAGCTGAAATATTCAAGTGTTGGCATTTAAATTCTGCAATCATGAAAGTTTGGGTTCTATCCTAAATAACATAAAACATTAGCAATCATTGAAATGATGTCTGAGTCCCAAATCCACAAATAATAATCTATCAATCAAAAGATTATGGCTTTGTTTTTGCCTGTTCACAGCTCCATAAAAAATGAGATTAGTGATCAAAGATCATATATTTTGATGCTGACACCAGAAGATAAATATGAGAGGAATATTACTTCAGGGAGGTAATATCCTTCAGAGAGGAGACTGACACCTGAAAACATGATAATGGCGGATGACAATTTGAAGTGGAGGGTCCTGACTGTGTTAAATGCAGGGTTCAGGGAGTTGTAAGTCATTTATGCCAACTGGTTTGTCAAGATGACATATCTTGTCAAAGAAAGGTTAGAAAACAGAAACTTGTGGTAAATGAAGACAGTTCTGATGTTTTATCAATATTTCCAAACCACTGACTTGTTCATTTCTTTTCATATGCTCACAATGAAAATAACTCAGATTATAAGTGAATTACTTCTGAATATCTCACAAATACTATACACTTGCTTTTTATAATTAGATTATAAATAACTTTTAGTCCTCAGAATTTTTTTCAGAAATTTAAATCTAAAGGACAGAATGTACTATGCAACTAATTTTGCTTATTTCAGTATCACAGTTTCATGGATATAATTGTGAACTTGAACTAAGCTATTTTACACTTGTTTGTTAATATACTAATGGGATACTTTAAAATATTTACTTCTGGTGAGTAAACTATCTTTCCTATTGAAGAAGAATCATGGCATTGCTCAAATATACAGCTAAGTGTATAATTTTGATTTAATGTTTGGTGGTATATTTTGTGTCTAAAATTAGTAAATTATGAAA
The DNA here is from genome assembly GCF_000151885.1 of Dipodomys ordii. Taxonomy (NCBI): domain Eukaryota; kingdom Metazoa; phylum Chordata; class Mammalia; order Rodentia; family Heteromyidae; genus Dipodomys; species Dipodomys ordii. The sequence continues at coordinate 7,471,817 of NW_012267246.1, read as the reverse complement.
TTAATGTAGAATACTTTACAAAGTAACTAGTTGAAAATATTTAGTGTATTGAATTTCTTATTTTATGCTACATTTGGACAAAATTCTTTAATGACACTTTATGTATGATAGCAAAAATATTTTTCAGACCATATTATCTGTGGAATCACTCGAACAATGACAATCATATTTATATTGATGAAGGCTCTTAATTGGTTAGTATTATTATTCACCTGATTAATCTATAAGACATAATAAGACATATATATTATATCTATCTGCCTATCTATCTATTGTGTGTAAATGTATATACACTGTATATAATTTAACACCTCTATTTAACTAATTCAATTTTGCACAAAAGTACAATAAAATATTTAAGTTAAATTTTAATGTTGGCAGGCTAAATGATTCATAAAAATTGTGTATTTGGAAATTCTAATTTTAAACTAATATTTGCATCTTAGTTCCTTAAAGAACATAATGGATAAATGGAAAGTAATGTAAGCACATCATATTAAACTAAATTCCTTTTGTTTAAAAATTTGATGAACTACATAGGTTTGACAGTAAAAATTGAAAACTATAGGTTATATAAATAAGAAAATTAAATTCCAGTAATTTTCTATTTTGTGTTCAGAAAATTCAGCCACATTTGTCATTGCTTAATGCAGAATTCTGCCTCTATTTTTCTTTTTATTTTTGTCAGTCGTGGGTCTTGAACTCTGGGCCTGGCAACTGTCCCTCAGATCTTCAGCTCCAGATGGGTGCTCTACCACTTGAGCCACAGTGCCACTTCCAGTTTTCTGATGGTTAATTGGAGATAAGAGTCTCACAGGCGTTCCTGCCTGGGCTGGCTTTGAACCATGATCCTCAGATCTCAGCCTCATGAGTAACTAGGATTACAGGCATGAGCCACTGGTTCCTGGCTCTGTTTTTCATACACAGAACATGCTTGGGGTATACTGTTCTCTCTTTTGCATAGAAGTGATGGAAATTGAACACATCGCACTCACGATGGAAAAACATTTTCTTCGTCAATGAAAAGTGAGCCGAGAGTCCAAGTGCATGAATAAAGGACAATTTCAGAACTGAAGACAACATTTGGCAAATTATAGTATCTAACTTGCTGGTTTTCAACTTGTTTTGTATATTAGGTTCAATTTTATTCCTATTCTGACGCCAAGATCTCATGCTAGCAGTTTTGATTCATGGATTTTGTGGTCTTTCCTTTTCCACTTATCTTTATTAACTATGCACAGAGGATTCATTGTGACATTCCCATATATGCATATTATGCATTTTAATCAAATGCAGTCCCCTTTATTGTTCTGTTCTGTGATCTTCTTTATGCATTTCCTAGGCATGCTTGAACATACAGGTGAGAAGATTACATTATTTAGGTCATCCTTACAGAGATTCAGTCACTTGAAAAAATTTATATGCTTGTTGAAATCAAGTTTGAAGAAGAATCAATATTAGGATCTACAAACACTGAGATTTCCTTCAGCCAGCTTCCTCTTGCATAAAGTAAATATTTTGAATTGAATTGAGTTTAATTTAGACTGTGCATAAAGTCTGGCTATAAAATCTTTGATGTTGCAATCATTTACTATTTAAATATTTGCAAAATTTGATAGAAGCCTAGTGACAAAGAAAATTCCCATAAATTTAATATTGTTGATATGGCTTTCTGTCCAGAAATACTTTTCTCTGTATTTTACTTAACACTCAGAATATTGATTTTTTATACAAGAGGACTAAGATAAAAAGTTGAAAGTATACTTTGCCTCACAAAATTTGCTTAACTTTTAGGTATACCCTGTGCACTTTGCACAGCCTTTTGTGTTTGAGTTCATTACGTTTGATATTTTTTAACTTATAACATATATATGTATTCCATATATTTCTTAGAGATATTACGAAAATGAAGATGACCTTGTATATATAATTACTATACAAAATATTAGAAAATTTAATAGATAGAATAGGAAACCCTTAATATAAATATTCAAAAAATGTGCCAGGCACTAGTTTCCTGTAGTCCTAGGTAATTAGGACATTGAGATCTGAGGATCACAGTTCAAAGCCAGCCTGATCAGGGAAGTCTGTGACTTTTATCTCCATTAACTACCATAGAGCCAGAAAGTGGAGCTGTAGCTCAAGTGGTAGAGTGCTAACCTTGAGCAGAAATGCTCAGTCATAGCACCCAGGCCCTGAGTGCAAACTCCAGAGCTGATACACAGCACCCCCAAAAATTTAAGTGTATTTATATTGATAGGTCATTTACAAATGCTTGTTCCTACATTTTAGGTTTGAACTTTCAAACATTTATTTAAAAATTGTATACAAATTTTAAAGTTTATAAAAATGTACATCAGCCAGATTTATTTTCTTTGAACACATTTATTTTGTACAGATTCGGTTTATGGGATCAAGACTTCATAGAAAGAAACAGAATAAGATGCCCCTATTAGTGGAAAATACATATTTTATAGAAAGAGCCTTATAAAAACATACTTTTTTGCATAGATGAGTACATTTTAAAATCAAAGGAAAGGGGATGGGAAGGTGGCTCAATGGTAGAGTGCTTGCCTTGCATGTATAACACCCTGGGTTCGATTCCTCAGCATCACATAAGCAAAAAACAAGCCGGAAGTGGTAGAGTGCTAACTTTGAGCTGAAGAGCTGAGGGACAGCACCCAGGCCCAGAGTTCAGGACCCAAGACCAACCAAAAAAAAATAAAATAAAATCGTAGGAAATCATAACTAAGCAACACTACAAATGTGATTTTTTAACTAGAATTCATCTCATCTCTTTGTTGATGTTTGAGCAATAATGGACGCCATGCTTGCATCCAACTCTGAACAGATAAAAAAGGTTACGATTCACATGATATTCAACAGGACTTGAAGACATAGATATTAATCATGAAATCCTTCAAAACATAGAATTGAAAATGCTACAACGACAAGATGCTCATGTCAAGGAAGACATGTAATAAAACATTTATGAAATGTGTAAGAGTAACCAACAGAGGTGATGAGAGGCAGTCCAGGCTGGGGGAGCAGTACATACAGAAGCCTATTAGCAAACAGCAAACTGAGAAACTGAGTGCAAACACGCAGAGATGCCAGTTTAAGATACACAGTCATGAAAATTGCAAGTGATTCCTGAGTTTTATCTTTATTATTTGTATGTGTATGTGCGTGTGTGTGTGTGTGTGCGCGCGCGCGCATGCACTAGGCTTGAGGCTTGAACTCAGGACCCCTGGCATGATCCCTAAACTTTTCTGCTCAAGGCTACTGCTCTACCCCATGAGCCACACAGCTCTACTTCCATCTCTTTTTTGGTGATTAATTGGAGATAGGAATCTCAGGGGACTTCAAACCTCCATCCTCACATCTCAGTCTCCTGAGTGGTTAGCATGACAATCATCAGCCACTAAGTGGCCTGTCTCCCAGTGTCATTTCAACATCACCGTGCTGCCTCTGAAATACATGTGTATTCAGCAGAAATAGCTCATAGCTTGTAATATCTAGACTTCGTTTAGGTGCAATGGTAGTAGATAAGGCTGGAAGTACAAAAACTTAGTTCATAGAAGTTTAAGAGATTGTTTTTAATGGGATGAGCATTAGATAGGTAGAGAATGTGAGCTCATATAGCCCTAAAAGTTCAGGACAGGCTTCTGTTTCATGAAACTCGAAGACTCACAAGGAAATGAGGAATGGACCACCAGCGAGAAAAACTCACGAGTTAACGTTTCTGCTGATGCTGATTGGAAGAGAAGCCACATCATCAGGCCTGCTTGGCCTGAGCGGGGTTCCAAGGCTCCAGTGTGACCATCCACGCCCACACCTCTGATTTCCAAAGAAAAGTCTTGGCTTATTACTCTGTCCTCATGACAGCAAAAGGAATGTCACATTGCTCCCATGGAGAGCAGTGCTGCTGGAGCAGTCCTCCGCTTTTAGGGGTTGCAAGAAATCTCCAAAGACGGAAGCACCCACATAGTGCTGTGTGTGTGGCACCCATGCCCACACCACAGCTGGTGATGATGCAGAAGTAAATCAAAGTTCAGTTCATGAGGGCGCAGGTCTAGAGGTGGTGTCTGCGAGCCTGGCCCCGGACGTGGAAGTGGGAGTGTAGATGGAGTTTTGCTGAGTCCGCCAACAGCCCCTTGTCTTCCAAAGGCTGATGCTCATCAGGGTCTTAGATTCGCAGAGACCTGCTCCAAACACTCGGTAAGACTGGCGATAATGCACAGCACAACTTGAGTCTGCCACGCTGGTATGCAGGTCCATCTTCTCATGCCAACTTAGTTCTAGACACTTCAGGGCAGCTCATCCTCAGATACATGTATAGACACTAAGGGACTCTGACGTTGCTCCGGGTTCACAGTGGAGGTTTTCATTTCAGGTTTCATGGGTATATCCTGTACATAAGAACATTTAGTGCCTCTCTGCTAGGACAAAAGCTTCTCTCTCCCAGCTGTTGAATGTGGGGTAGGAGCAACGGGAGGAGTCCCTTCTTGCCTTGGTCAGGCATATGTATCTTTGGCTATAATTATGCTGATCCAGCCCCTGTCATCTCCCCTGTCATCCTAACCTCTTGAGAAGGTGGCTCATCGCTTGAGTAGCTGTGCCTGTCCTGTCTCAGAGACGACACCCAAAGACCTACTCAGCCATCATCTCTCGCTCCACCTCCCAGGAGACTCACTTTCTATCCAATAACACAAGTACATTCAAAGGGAAAGGATGGGGGAAGAGTGCCTACAAATGGTAGCAAAAGAAAACAGGAGCCAGGACTCAGTGGCTCATGCCTATTCCATTAGCTGTTCAGGAGGCTGAGATCTGAGGATCATGTTTCAAAGCCAGATGGGGGAGGAAAAGTCCGAGACGCTCATATTTTCAATTAATGCCATAAAGCTGTAAGTGGAACTGTGGCTCAAGTGAAAGAGAACTAGCTAGCCTTGAGCATAAAAGATTAGGGACAGTGCCCAGGTCCTGAGTTCAAACCCCAGAATATGAGACAGAGTGGGGGGGGGGAAGAGAGAGAGAGGAGATGAGGATGGAAATACTAATATCAGACAAAACACAGTGAGCACATATAAATTAATATTTATATATGTATATATACACAATCACATTCACTGTTACCTATTTGAGGATTTTGACTTCTGTGGGGAGCCGGCAAACGCCATTACAAGGCGCCACCCACTTCCTTGCAGCTTTGAGGTAAACAACTCCATATTAGGCAGTGTTTGGCGGGACTGTGGGTCCTGGGCTTTGCGCATGGGTGAGCCACTTGGAGTCCCCAGCCAATCCCGTGGCACCTGGTGACGGCGAAAGGCAGACAACCAATGATAGAAGGACCCGTGTCCCTAATCCCTATATAAGTGGCCATGTTTTGTGTGCACGCTCTCTTGCGCTCAAGCTCTCCTACAAACAAGAAGGCTCTCCAATAAAGCGGGATCTGAAGACTCCTGGTGTGGTGGTCGTTCTTCCTCGCTGGCCAAGAAGGCCTTCGCCGCAGACTTCTGACATATAGACTGATAGTTATTGAATCTGACAACTACACTAATGAGTGACTCCCTACACTACCATGTCTCTTTCTGACCTTTGCCTATGAAATGTTGAATAATTTCCAAAATTGTTCATTTTTTCTTATTTATCTGGGGAAACTATTAGCTAAACTCTGGGATTTTGCACCTATAAGACACTTTAAGAATTGTAAGAAATAACATTTTTACTCAAGATAGTTATAAATAAGAATCTTTATAGAAACTAAGGCAAATCTTATACACAATTAATTAATTGAATGAGGCAACCTCATGACTGGGAAATGTTTACAGATAATTCACATTTATAGAGGAGAAAAAGTTCAAAGTCCCACTCACTGATAAAATAGAAGATTGGGGGATTTTGAGCCTTAAGGTTATTTTATTCTTAAGCAGAGAGATCTATATAATGCATGCTTTTCCCTGCAGACTTGACCTTTAGACTTGGTTTTACCAATTAGTTTCGTTTTCTGGGGGTATTAAGACACCTTTCTAGGACTCAGTTTTCTCCTCTATTAAATAGCTTGCTGATTGGATCAGCTGTTCTGTCTGGCTATACTGCAGAATTATGGAAGATGTGGATTTTACAGTGAGAGCCACACTTAAAGAGAATGAATCTAGTAGGGTTCAGTATGCTGTTTCATTTTTCACTATTTACTTTGAAATTCAAGAGCCACTGAATAGAGGAGCACATACTTAGAATCACAGCTAGGTTTCTCCAACTTTCCTTTCAATTTCCAACACCTTTGTGATCAAGAAATATTGGGATATATGTAAATACATGCAGTTATACTATGTATAATATAAACATATAAATAAATTCATATGTACAAATATGATATGTTAATAATTATATTGACATATCTATAATGTGTGTATGAGATAATTGACCCAATACACAAGACTATTAATAAAGACCCCACTCATAGCTCAAATGAAGTCTCTAGATCTATGCTGACATCACAGATTTTAAATGTAACATATATAATGTATGCTGACATGTTTTTCATAATTTTTACTCTAGGGTCATGTTGTTTTTTCCCTCTTTGGATCAAATAAAAGTATACTAGAAAGTTTAATGTGTATATGAACAGCCTGATTTGCATCCAATTATCCTAAGGTAAAGTCCGCAAATTGACAGGTATGTGTAAATAAGACATTTTCATTTTCAGCCAATGGGGCTTTGAGGATTTCAAAGTCTATAATTTGTGTGTGTACACATCAGTTCTGGAACTTGAATTCAGGGCTTGGTCTCTGTTCCTGAGCTATTTGACTCAAGGCTAAGTTGCTACCACTTGAGCCACAGCTCCATTTGTGGCTTTTTTTTCAGGGGGGACAAAAAATTAGAGATGGAGGTCTCACAGACTTTCCTGCCTTGACTGGCTTTGAACTGCCATCTTCAGATTTTAGTCTCCCAAGTAGCAAGGATTACAGACATGAGCCACTATATTTTTTCATTCTAACTTGATTATTTTCTTACCAATATTTCTGCCAAAATTCCTTATAAAATTCTCTTGAATTCAAATATAAATATGTATTTTCCACAAATTTACCAGAAAATATAGAATTTGCTTCCTTTTGAACTTAAATATGCAATGTAATATTTAATCTTCTACAAAGCCCAATATTCTACCTTTTCCCTTTCATTAGCTATGAAAAAGAGACCATATATGTACGTATAAGTAGCAGAAACAGATTGAAGGATCAATTTGCTTCTCTCTGTGGACAGCAGACATACCCAAATGTTCGCGGCATTCACGGAAGTAAAGGATTGCCTCTTTGGTATTTGAAAAGGTTGCTGAAGCTCAGTGAGGTTTTCCTCATTAAGGAAGTACCCATGCGTAAAGCTCCCATAAATGCATTGGAACCAAGACATATTTTACTCTATTTAGCATTTATGCAGCATTTTTGAAAAGTGCATTTTTATTAGAGTCTCCTTGAAACAGTCTTATGAGCTTCATCTGGGGGTGTAATGTTCACTTAGAAATGGATAAATTAAGGACTAGAAAAGCCAGGTATTGCTCAAGGTCATATGGCAGCCAGACAGCAAAGAAAAGGCCAAATTACCACTCTGAGACCTGACATTTTCTCCATAATGTTTTTTTTTTTTGCTTCCATGCACCATACTACATACTACAAACAGAAAAAATAAGACAACAAGTTTTAGGCACGACCTGGGATATAGAATTTATATGTAAGGCTGATAATTCACAGATAACTGTTTTCAAACAGGCAGGTAATAATAACCTGTCAAGTTGCCATTTACGATTCTAAAACCTATCCTTAAGCTCATGGTAACCCTCTTTGAATCACATATGCAACCATTTATTATTTCTTAAAGGTTATTTTATACCTAGAGTTCTGGCTTTTGGGGGGGAAACCCAGCGTAAAAATTACTCAAACATAGACTGATGATGCCTGGTGCTAAAAAACAGAAAGGATGCTGAGTTGCAGGAGAGTCAAGAGGAAAATGGATAGCAATGAATGGGTCTGAAATATTAGGATATAATATATTGCTTATTTTACCATACACCAATATGACTTTTAGTATTTGCTAATAATTCTGAAGGACTGATATGGCATAGAAATAAATTCCACCTTATGCATTGCCAAATAAACCCCAAGTATGCAAATTCATGGGATTCATTTTACAAGAACTCTTGATGACCGCCATGTATCTTATGGATCAAATGTTTCTTTATTGATCCAAACAAACATCTCACTCAACTTCTGAGAGTTTTCCTGTGTTTACTAAGGCAGACATTCATTTTTGTCTTGTTATAAATGTTTTCTTCTATATTTGAATTTTGTGTCTTCAAATAATTATTTTATTTTGACTCTTTTTCCTTTATTCATATTATACACCCTGGAGGAGGAATACTAAGAAACTATTAGTCTTCATTAAATTATATTTTGCTCTTAATATTCCTTCACATATATTTCATGATTGGAGTAATTGCTGACCCTATTTCTCTCTTCTTTTTATTGTGTAATTTTGCCAGTCCTGGGGCTTGGACTCAAGGCCTGAGCACTGTCCCTCAGCTTCTTTTGCTCAAGGCTGGCACTCTACCATCTGAGCCATAGAGCCATTTCTGGCTTTTTCTGTTTATGTGGTACTGAGGAATCAAACCCAGGGCTTCATGCATGCAAGGCAAGTACTCTATTACTAAGCCACACTCCTAGCCTTTTCTCTTATTTTTAATTACTTGGCATTTATTTTGGCTTGTTATCTCTTTACACACATTTTCAAATACATAATTTATAATTGTGTAAGCTATATATTGCCAAGTACAGTTTTTGTCTTTGTACTATATAATGCATTTAATTCTTCTTTATTATGTAATTTAACTATCTATCTTCCTGTTTATTACTCATTATCTATCTTCTCATATAAGAGGGTAAGATCCACAATTCTAAAAATTGTATCTATTTTACTCATGCTTATATCTTTGATATCTATATTAGGATCTGGTATAGGAATAAAGAATTCTGCACCTATTTGTGAATTAATGAACCAATGGATGTGCACACACTTTTATTTTTCAATGATTACTTAGAGATAAGCAAAAATCAAAAAGGAAAAAAATTCATAAGAAGATTCACAGTAGTGGAGCTCATTGGACAATGGTGAAAGTAAACCATTGAACTCATGGGTAGAGATGGAAAGGAGGAACTGAGAGAGAGTGAGGGAATGTTGAAGACACTGTATGAAAGGAAATGTACTCATTGCCTGGCTCATTTAATTGTAGTCCCTCTGAATATCACCTTTATAATAACAATAAAGTACAGTAATTTTTAAAAGTTCCAGCTTTGTTTTAGTCTAGAAGAGAGAATAAAACTACATACACAATCCTCTTCCAATATACACACTGGTGCATATAATTTAGAGAATATCATTTGGAAGCGTAAATAAAGGCACAGGGTGTTTTATGGAGAAAGACAAAAGAATACAAAGAAAAATTAAGCTTTGAAATAAGCTATAAAGAAGATTATAAGAAGAGCTTGGGGTGGAGGCAGGCATCGCTCAGCTGCTGAGTGCCTGCCCAGGATATACAAGTTTCTGCATTCAAACACCAGTACCACAAAAACCAAACTACAAGTCCTTTTGTTTCTCTTCATGTTACCAGAAACCATATTTAGAATATGTTTAATGACAGTTTTGCCTCTACAGTTTAATTCTGAGTATAAGCTTTATAAATTTCTAAAGTTTAGAGTGTATACCCATAATGAGTTTGATTATTAACAGCATTCATCCCAGCAGAGATTGGGAGGATCACAGTTTTGAGACCAATCTGGACAAAAACTTAGCAAGAATCAAAGGTAAAAGCTAGGAATGGTAGTACATACACTGAATGTAAGCAAAAAGCTAAATATAAGCCGTTTTGCTCAGTACTGGGTAGCAGTGGAGGTTAGCAATTTGCCCGTGGCCAGCACTATATCACCATATACCTAGCACTGTCATATACTTCAATAGCTCATTAGGCCTTATAAAACTTTGGTCACTATCATAGGTGCTCTCTCTCACAGGAATAAAAAGTCCATTTATGAATAGAAATGGCAAGAGTAAAATAAATAATAAAATTCTAATAATTTATTAGGAATTCTCTGTATTCCCCAGGATGCTTATTTATATTCAACTTGAAGAAAATCTTTATATGTATAAATATATATATACATATATATATATATAGGTATGTATTTAAATGAGATTGTCAGTAATTTTAGTGAAATGTAGATCAAGCTCACAATAGGGAAGTATTTCACACCCATGAGTATGGCTATCATCAGAGAAACAAAACAATGAAACACAGTGAAGATTAGTCAAGAGAGAGCTCCTACACCACTGATGAGAAAATAGTAACAACCACTATGGAAAGCTATATGAAGGTCCTTCCAAAAATTGCCAATGGTACTGCCTTGTGATTCTGCATTCTTACCACCAGGTGTATGTACAAAGAACATGAAGTCAGTATGTTGAAAAGACATCCACTCTTCCATGTTTATTGAATCACGATTGACAGCAGCTTGGAAGTGGAAACTACCAGGATTGGATTAATGAACCAAAGCCAGGCAGCAAATATACCCAATGGACGACCATTCAGCCACAAAGTGAATGCTATCTTGTCATCTATGAGGACTGGAATTGAACTGGAGGTCATTTGAACTGGGATATGCTCAGTGGAATAAGTCAGAAGGGAGCCAAGCACCTCATGACTTCCCTCCATTGTGGAATCTAAGCAGTTTGTTCTTGTACAAATTAAATATGGCACATTGGATACCAGAGTCTGCAAAGTCCTGTGCAAAGAGGCTGGCCAGTTATGGAATAGAAGTTCAGTTACATATGGAAAAGAAGAAAGAGTTCTAGACAATTGCACAGGAAGGTATTTGGATGCAGATTATATTCCCAAAAGTAGAAGAAATGATTTGGAATATCTTCTCCACAAGAAATAACTTGTAAGAGACATCTGTGTTTAACTCAATTCAAACATTACATATTATATGCATGTATTGAAATACCTCACTAGTTCATTAGCATGCACAATTTTTAGTTTTCTGTATCAGTTAAGAATAAATGGCATTGGGCCAGATGTAGGGGCTCAAGTATGCAATCCACCTACTCATAAGGGAATGATCCACAGCACTGGATTCCCAAGTTATATAGGTAAATATAGTAAGGATCACATCAATCAGCAAGTCAGTAGGATTAAAGTACACCTATTGGTCAAGCAATGCAGAAGGTAATAGCTAACAGGATTGCAGTTTGAGATGGATCTGAAGGATAAACAGAAGTTCTTACTTGACAAATATCTAAAGCCAAAGCAAAACAGCTGGCATGTAGTTTAAGTCATGGTGTCTTTATCTGTGGTGTGCAAGTTCCTGAAATCAAACCCCAACTACTTTAATTAATTAATTAATTATAGTCTTACTCTATGTCCATGATGGCGATGATCCTTCTGGTGCTTTCAGGCATTAACCATTCTATCCAGTTTTTGTGTTGTAGAGGGGATAACAGGAAGGCAGCACTGTGCTCAGCCAGGGGTTGAGAGAATATATAAAACACATTCAAATTCACTATCAACAGGGATTTGTGGATCACAAAGCACGTGCACCGTTATATTACCAGTAAGGATGGTTCTTTTCCAAGTCCAGAGCAAACAGGTGCCCACAAAGATGCTGAGAACAGGCCACCTTCCACACTGCTTGTGGAAATGCACAGCAGTCTAGTCATTACCAAAAAGAAAATTTGTCGAAAAATAAAAAGCAAAGCTGTTGTATGAACTTGTTTTCACACTCCTAATATATAACTGGAGGATTGAAATGAATATGTGAGGGAGGCTCCTACCCCCAAGTATATTCACTCCACCTTCACCACAATCAAAAATGGGGACAATGAAAATGGCCATCCTTGGATAAGCGGATCAACATAATGGAGCATATATACAGAATAAAATAAGATTCATCTGCTGAAAGAAATAAAATGCTGCTGGATATAGTGGCAACTACCTGTCATCCCCGCGTTCAAGAAGCATATGCAGGAAGATTGGGAGATTGACGTGATTCTGGTTTCCATAGTACGTCCCAGGGAAATCTGAATTTCATATGAAGAATTTGTCTATAAGTGCATAAATAATAAAGTAACAAAAAGTTATAAAAATGCAAAAGTCAGCCATCTATCACCTGCAGCCGCATGAATGGAATTCAGGCTCACTATGTGAAGAGGACGCCTGTGTGCGTCATGTAAAATAGTTGATCTCTTAGAAGTGGGAATGAAAATGGTAGGGGCGTGGTCGTGGAGGGGAGATGGAAGGAGGAAGGGCAGGAAAAGTTAGTTGGGAGTAATGAGTTCTCCTTTGCAAATTCAGGGAAGGATGAGTACAGACAATATAATGAACAGTACATTCCCAAAGCCAGGGGAAATAATTTTGAAAATTCTTTCCATGAAGAAATAGATACATCTAATCTCACTGAACTATTGGACATTCAATACCTGTATTGAAACATTGCATAACATTTCAGGAACCTGTACAATTTTATTCATAGTTTATCAGCTAGTCATAAATAATACATATAACTTTAAAGGTGTACCTATTGATAAGAATTGACATAACCAAATCAAACGTGCTGAAATTGGCTGGAGAGAAGACAATCCAGCCTGATATTGGTTAGGGGAGTTTTGAAGTAGTTATTTCATCTGATTTTCACAAAGTGTATTTTGGGGGAAATGACCATTTCTCTAAAGGTGATAACATTCTCTCCTAAGTTGTCACAGACTATATGTTCATATTGGCAACATTGATTCCATTTTTACATAAACTCACTTAATATTACAATGGGTAGTGAAAAGAGGGTTGATCATAATCATTTTTGAAGATGAAAGACTTATGAATGAAATAACATTTTCCAAGATAATTCTAACTATAAACAATAATTATAAGCCTGAAAATAAGACTGGTGGATGACTATACTCATTGGGAACAAGTTCTGTTTCATGTTTATATATGCATTGAAGACCATGTATTTCCTAACCAATGCATTCTGCAGAAATGAATTCTAAGAAGAGGAAGTCATTAACAGGAAGTAACTCATTAGCATGGTTTATTTTTATTACCATACCTTTCTATGAAGTTCCACATTTTAGGCAACTGGAAAATGCAACTTGGATCAAACAAAGAAGTTCAATATTTTCTTATTGCAAAACTGTTGCAATTTGGTTCAGGACAATTACTCATCCAAGTAATTGGGAAATTGTAAGAATCCTTCATTACTTCATATGTCATATTGCTCTGCATATCATTTGTTCTAATTTTATCCTTGATTTTGAAATTCTTTACAAATACGGTGGTATTTACAGTTTTGATACCTGCCACATAATCTGACAGGAGGAAACACTGGTGGTGGTCTCTTGTATATGAATTTACTAGTCTTTGTATAAGTCCTTCTGAATCTACACCAGTTTGATTGCATTATCGTATTTGTAAAACTCAGTAAAAGTCACTATTATTTTGCTTTTATCACTCATATTTGATTTCCCCAGGTCAGATGATTTCATAATTCACCCAAAGATTTTCTAACACCTCTTCTATTTTTATGATGTGCTTCCACATATATTTGTAAGCTCGTTTTTTAGCAGCATAGTTTTCCTTCAGGAGTAGTTATTTGAAATTATGCATGTGGACAGCTCCCACTGTGTATAATAGTCAGAGAATAAGAATTTGCTGTCTCCCAGAAGAGCCCATAATACCATTTCTCTGTTCTCATGCTGTGGAGGCAAAAGCAAACATAAATTATCAACACTCTTGGGGAAATTATGAACTTCTAGAGTGTCCTTTCCTTTGTTTTGATTTCATTGTTCATGTAGAGTTATAATTGATTTCCTTTCATTTTAATTTTACTTCTTTTTTCCTACTGACAACCTCATATTTATATATTCTCATTGGTTGTTTGCTGGTTGGTTCATAAAGAGAAATATTTATTCTCATCTGATCTATCAACACTGACACTCTGTCTTAAGTAGCTGATCAAAACACTCAGTAAAGCAATATTTCAAAGGATATTTTAATAATAAATATCTATACTAGCCCACCAATAATACTTCATATTACTGATTAAGCCACCTTTTCAGAAATGATTTTTCTCTCTTCTTTATGCTAAACATATCCTCATATAAACCCATCCATCAAATTAAAAGAAATATTTTGGATCATAATAGTTTTTGCCATACAGAAAAGATCCTTCAATCTATTTGCTGTTTGGTGATTCTTCTGAACATGATTGATTATGAGAATATTGAAAGTTGGATCCCATATTGAGTTACTCATGCCCCAAACCGCTATGTCCTACTGCTGTCATTATTTTGCATGTGTGACAAATCAGGATGAATTTTGTCCCAAGTTGAGTAGAAATTTGGCAACAACCTTTGTTGCCTCTTGAAAGATTTCCAAATCCTGGCCTTTCTGCCGGGAGCCAGAGCTACAGGATAGGCACCATTTGGGTCATTCTGCATCTGCTCTCACTGCATTTAATTAAAACAAAAATGCTGGTGGGTTGGGCATGTAGCTCAGTGTGAGAGCCCCTGGCTTGCTTGCATGAGGCCCTGTATTCCATACCTAGCACTAAACACAGTAAAACGCTTAGAAAATAGTTTGGAGTGGGTTAAAAAAACATATAGTTATTCATATGAATAGCATCATTTTACTATTTTCTATTTTAACCTAAACCACTTATTCAACTGTACTTACAAATTTAATTTGCTGTTATACTGGAAATTTCAGATGCTTTAAGAAAAAGTAGGTATAATGTTATGGATCCTGAGAATTTTCAGTAAATCTGAGAATCAATTCTTCCAAGCTACACAGCAGTCTAATAAATGAATTGCAGCAGAGTCAAATATTCTTCCCCAAAACAAGAAAAGTTTTCATATTTCTGGGTTTAAACTTAACTATTTTGAAATTTACCTTAAAGAATTTGAGATGGAGATTATTGAGGTAAAGCATTTTGGAGCTTATTTTTCTCTGTTTTGTTTGCCTGCTCATTTTAGTCAGCTCTCATAGAAATGGTCATTCTTCTGTTTGTCAAGCTGTTGGCAGATCTGATATGTTCATCTGTTCATGTGAAAGGAGTAATGGAGTCTCTGGAGATGAAATGACTCACAAAGACTCTTCATCCCCTGTTCCAGTGACAAGAGCAAGAGATATTTTCATTTGAGTGCAAAACCCAAAAATATCATAGACATCCCAAGTTCTAATCCTTCCTCAGCCATGGCTTCCCACTGACCACAAACTTTCTTTGCTCTTTTCAGCTGATATGCATTCTAATTTCCATGTGATGACAACATTCCACTGAAAATGAAGACATCTGCTAAAAGAGCCGCATGCCATAATATGACATCATTTAGAGAAGGCCTTGGAAAAGATAATTAAAATTACAGGAAGTTCCAAGAGTAGGCCTCTAAACTAATGTGTTTTCTTATAAAAGGAAGAAATACTTAATGTAGGAAAACAAAGGAGAAGTTGTAATATGAAGACATAGTAGAAGGATGTCATAGAATGTAGAAGGCAGAGTATGGGTAAGAAACCAAATGAAATCAAATGAGTGCAACTTTAATCTTGAATGTCCAGTGTCCAGAATAGTGAGGAAAAAAGAACAGTTTTTCTGTTTAAGAGTCTTAGTCTGAAATGTTTTGTTATAGTAATCTGAAGATTTAGACACTAATTAATCTTTTTTTTTTATTGGGGGGGGGTCTGGTTGTAGGCCTGAACTCTGGGCCTGGGCGCTGTCCATCAGCAATTCAGCTCAAGGCTAGCGCTCTACCACTTGAGCCACAGTGCTACTTTCCGCTTTTTTTCTTTTTGCTTATGTGGTGCTGAGGAATCGAACCCAGGGCTTCATGCATGCAAGGCAAGTGCTCTACCATTGAGTCACCTTCCCAGCCCATATGAGATTGCTAATTTTGTTCTCTTGATTTCAATACAAACAATGGTTTTCTCCTGGCTTTTCATTATCTGACTTTTTTTAAAATACTCATACAAATTCAGGGTCTCTTGTTAAGCGGACACTAAACCGCTTAAGTAATGCCTGCAGTCCTTGAAGTTCATGTTATGTTGGAGACAGGATCTTGCTTTTGCCTGGCCTGGCTTGGACCACAACGCTCCTATGTTACACTTCCAAACACAGTTGGGATGTAAGGGGTAAATCAGTTTGCCCAGCTTTTTTTCTGTGGACATGAGGTCTTGTGAACTAATATTTTTTTTGTCTGAGCTGTCCTGGAACAACCATTCTCCTGCTATGTGGCTTTAATTACAGGTGTGAGCCCTTGGTACCTAGCCAGGTGTTTCTAGTTCTTTAATCCTCTCTAATACCAACTCTCTTTTCACCACTTAGTGCATTGTCAGAATTATGGGAACAGATCACCAAATATTACCAACCAATCATTACCCAAAAGGGTAATGAAAGAGATTAGCTACAAATAGCATATGGGATATTTTGAAGCTCTTTGGTGAGCTTGACACTGTGTCTAATCTTCACAGAAGTGTCTCTGTGGATGGTCTGATATGCATTGTGTTCTTTCCCTTCCACAAAATTGCAAAGATGTTGAAATATTTATTTACATTAGTCAAATATGATATGTTTATACTATGTACTGCATCTAGCACGTGATGCATTTCCATCAGTATTTTTAAGATAAGAAGATAAGAAGATCAATACTCAAAGTAAATTGTGTGAAAGCTAAAAAGGTTTACAAAGGTATCATGAAACTGTACCATTAATCATTTGATCATTAATCATTTGATCTTACGTAGAAATTTGGCTTTTGTCAGGAAAACCTTTATTAAAATATTTATTTTGAGTTTCCTGTGTTGTTGAACTTTCCTGTAAGTACGGTGGTAGGTAAATATTGGAGTACTTAGAATTTAAGGAAATTCTCTGAAATACCCTAGGAAGCACTGCTATATTAATAATGCCCTTCAAATCCTTAAACAGCTAATTAGCTAAGTGCAATAGAATCAAGAATTGTTCAGTTTGTCTTAGTTTTACATTTATTTATAATTACCATCCAAAATGTTAAACTGACAAATATACCAGACATAATAGTTAGTCAAATTAATTTTTCACACAAAACACGCTGTGCCTTTTGTCTGAAATGTGTTTTGTTAAGATGGTTAAGTTAGTTAGATTGGGTGTTGTTCTCCATACCAAATTAATTATCAAAGTACCCAAACCATTTCCTAATGATTAGTGGGTTGTTAATATTTGGTGATCCCAGTAAAAATGATAGATATGTGTGTTTTTAGAAATATATTTAAAAACTATTCATATAAAACATTTGTACATAAAATGTTTGTTCAAATTTATGATTTTTTAATTTTTTTTGTTCTAGTCCTGCAGAACTAAGGACTTACGTGCTATCCCTTAGTTCTTTTGCTCAAGGCTAGCACCTTAACCACTTAAGCCTCAGCTCCAATTTCAGCTTTTTTGTTGATTAATTGGAGATGAGAGTTTCATGAACTAGAAACACCTGGCTTTGAACTGTGATCTTCAGATTTCATCTCGTGCATACCTGATTCCAAGTGTGAGCCACCAGCATCTGGCATTATGATTATATTTTAAATACATGAAATACTTAAGTAATTGATATTTCAAATGTTTAAAATTTAATAATAAATATAAATATATTATTTATAATATATAATATAAATATAATATAAATATAAATAAATAAATAATAAATAAAAACAATTTCTTTGCTGCCTTGTTTTGTGCCCAAATGAAGTATTTATGAAAATTTCTCAAATGTAAATTTTTTGGTAAACTTTTTTCAAAGGAGAGTGGGTTTGCAACAAAGCCTTTTTCCTCACTAATTAGTTAATGTAGAACTTGATTCAGATCTCAGCCTGAAAGGTAAATTCTTTTGTTTTAATATTTTTATTGAGATTAGTGACTGCATAAATTTCATACATATCACAGTATTGTGGGATAGTGATACTTAAAGTCAAAAACACATTTTAACCATCACAGGCAAATTGTCATTATCATGGTCTATAATGTTTATAAATTCTATGAGCTTTGACAGTACAACTATTTCTTCCACATCAGTTGATATATACGTTTCTTTCCTTTTGCTTAGTGTAAGCTGTTCCCTCTTTCCCTCTCATTCCCTCCCGCCCATCACTGCCCTTGAGTTGCTTAGTTCATTTTCATCAACATCCAGTGCAGCTGATGGGCCCTCTGTTGTATATTTTCCCATTTCCCTCTGATTCTGTGCTTGCCTTCTCAGAAGTGAACACACACACACACACACACCATATATGTGATAAACAACATAGAGTTATTTAGAAATGATAAGACAAACTGAGTGGAGATCCTTTGTTTCTTGCGTCTTGTTTACTTTGTCATATCTCCTTGCATTTTGGATTTAATATCCACATATCAGAGAGACCATGTGCCATTTGTCTCTCTGCTCTTGGCTTATGTTCAAAATGATTTGTTCTAGTTCCAGTTCCATCCATTTCCCTGTGAATGCCATTATTTTGTCCTTTGTAATGGCTGTGTAATATTCCATTGTATATAGGTACCACAATTTTTGGATCCATTCATCTGTAGCGGGGCATCTGGGTTGTTTCCATATCCTAGCTACTATGAACAGTGCAGTAATGAACATGGAGGTGCATGTGTCCTTGTATCCTGGATCCTGTTGCTCAGGATTGGTGTGGCTGGGTCATGGGGGGGTCTATATTTAGCATTCTTAGGTACCTCCAGACTGCTGAAAGGTAAATTTTAAACATTTACAAAGAATCATCATCCTCCCACAATTTCCATATTACACATGTCGGCAACTTTGTAGGCTAAAAAACA
Organism: Dipodomys ordii; assembly: GCF_000151885.1. Taxonomy (NCBI): domain Eukaryota; kingdom Metazoa; phylum Chordata; class Mammalia; order Rodentia; family Heteromyidae; genus Dipodomys; species Dipodomys ordii. Next base: position 7,452,927 of record NW_012267246.1, on the reverse strand, counting down.
AAAAGGAGGCAAATAGTAAATAGATTCTATTTTACTTATTTATTTAAAGCCAACAAAATCATAAAATGTGATACTACCTCAAGTCAGGTGTGCAGATATAGGTTCCCGGTGTGTGGGGGCCAAAACATAATGCACCAGATGCTTGCTTCAGCTTCCGAGTTCTGAAAAGCTCTACCCTGCTCTCTGGAATCCACTAAGTTGAACAATAACTCAAGCAATTCTTCACAGGTCCACAGCATATTAGGGATCCTACATGAGAAACATGAGGACTGATGTTTGGAGAATATTTGAGGTAGACAACGTCTCACACATTTAGGGGAAACCAGATAATGCTGCTAGAAATAGAAACCAATCAATCCTGTCAATTTTAATGCACCATTTCACCCTGACACCAATTAAGAATACCATGTTTTCCTATCAGAAGAAATACGGAAGCTCTAAAACCTTAAGTGTGTCTGAGTGTGACATGGGTGGCTGTGAGATGTAATCCTAGCTACTCAGGAGGTTGAGAACTGAAGCATCTCTGAAGTTTGAAATCTGCCCAAATAGAAAAGTCTGGAAGAGGTCATCTCTGAAATAATCAGCAATATAGCTGTGGTTCTACCACTGGAAATACAACTCTGGCTGTGAGCAGGAATGATCAGTAAGATTAGAGGCCATGAATTCAAGCAGTAGTAGCAGATCAAAAAGGAAGGAAGGAAGGGAGGAAAGGATGGAGGGAGGGAGGGAGAGAGGGAGGGAGGGAGGGAGGGAGGGAAGGAGAAATGAATGCGAAGGAAGGAAGGAAGTAGAGGGGAGGAAGGGAGGGAGGGAAGTTGGTCTAGGTATAAATCATCCATGTATTCACTACATCTTACAAATAGTGGTGTTGATCAAAAGTCAATGCAATCACCACCTTTCCAAATACCCTCAATGGTATTTTCTATTTTCAGGGAAACATAAATTGGATGTACAGCACTAAACAAATTAGTGAGCTGTACTGATAAAACAGTCTCCATATTGAAATCTTTGTATACATCTACAGATAGTATTTCAGTGAATTAATACAGTTTCAAAAATACTGATTTAGATTGCATATCAAGAAAATGACTATTTGCACACAGGTGGTTTGGTCTGAAGTAGTGTTAAAAACTCTAAATCACATTGATATGAGGAGGGAGGAAAATGAGTTCCCATACGCATCTAGAAAGTCCATGAGGAATGTCAAGTGATGTCTATCAGCTCTTTCATCTTATCCTGGGTATACATATAGGTTTATTAGTAGTGTAGAGGTATGTATTTGCCAGTCAAATTTAATAATTGACCATTGAAGCCTTTCTAAAAATAACTCATTTTGATGCCATTCAGACACAAGTTAAGGTACCAAAAGGTAAAAGGAGGCATGAGTTATATGTCTTACAGGTAAAGTGAATAAATTCAGTAAACATAGACTGAATCATAATGAGACCTTGAAGATTAAAATTTTACCTCATCCATGTATAAGTGCATATATTTTCTTTGGTGATCCATAATCACGTCTCAAGGTAGACTGCTGGTATTGTTATCTTGTTCTGACATCATTTATTGCTACAAGAAAGAAATAAAATAGACAACACTGCTCTCACTAAAGGTCAAACTCAAGGCTAGATTGAAGAAAGAGCACCCAGGTCCAAAAAAAATAATGGGAATGAATGTAAAAATCGAACAATACAAGGTCTTTTAGTTGACAAAATCCAGTAATCCACTGAATACCAGAGCAAGAACTACCTGGCAAGTTTATAACAGATATCCAAGAAAAGAAGAGTAATACAATATGCTACCGACTTGAAGACAACCATTAGAATGTGATATGACAGGGCAAAGTCTAGAAATGTACCCGTGATTTATCACTGCACTTTGTGTGTTGACAGGTAGATTAAATAAGCAACATGTCACAGACTGGTATTGGCCACTAAGAAAGGAAATTCACTAACTGAATTTGAAATGAATTTTATTGGTATGAGGCTTCAGGAGAAAAAGATTGTAACCAAATGACAAATGGAGAGGCCCCTGCTGGCAAAGAGACAGAAAAACATACATTACAATGAGGATCCACATATTAGGATAAAGTTGAATAAAGAAAAACCAAGAATAACTAATGAAAGCTAATAAAACTAATAAAAACCATTTCATTGTACCACTTCATCACTGATAGCTTAAAACAGGATGGACACTTGGAGCTTTGCATACGTGAATATGGACAGAGTTAAGTTCATGTTGAAATATTTCAAAATTAAAATATACCTCCAAACACTCTTTTAGCATTTTCATAAATTAGATAAATATAATAAATAGTATTTGAATAGTAGGTAAAAATTCTTGGATATACTTGCCTTTAGTCACAAAGACACAATTTAAGCTCTATTATGTAACAATTTACATTATTTGAGGTCTCTCATTTCTGTGTCAGCTTGACAAATTATTGAGTGGCTAAAATTTAAATAAAATGCTCTACCAATGAGCTACTGTCGCATTACGATTGACAAATCTCTCTCTTGAACTTAAAGCATGAAGAAGGAAAATGAAATTACTGAAATGATCTATATTTTCTAAAATCACCAGATACGTTATGATAGAATATGAAAATTAGTTTACAAAAAATGATGAAAATGTTTACAACCTATGGATGACACTCTATGTAAACATAATTAGAGTGACATTAAGCCCTCAATTGCTGATTACTATTTCAGTATCAACAACTGAATCTTGCTTGTGTTTTAACCTTTATGTGGATTGATTAAATGCACATACTTACTCCAGATGATCCGCTCTACTAAATTTTTCTGAAAATATTGGAAAACCACGGGCCCAAACATGAATGTGAAATCAGGACAGTAACTGTAGGCATATTCAAGAGAGATACTATAGTATTTTCAAAGAAATGAAAAGACTTGGAGGGAAAAATGATGGTAAGTCCCAGAGAGACAAAGGATGTAAGTTTCCTCCCAAATTTTGAGGCTAGGATTAACTTAAATATATGTAAATAAACACTTTTGGGGTGGTATGAATGTGTGTACAAAAGCACAGGGGAGAACACAAACATGTAATTTCTTAGGAAGGCTGACATGATGTGATCATAGTCCAATAAAATAAACACCAGGAAACTGGTACTTGAAGTGGAGGGGGGAGGGTAAAGGGAGAGATTAATAAGGAGATAAAGGGATGAGAATACAATCATGAAATTCAATACATTTTGACAAAATTAAGAAAATACAGGGGAGGTATTGGTTGGGGGGGCGGTAGGAGGATGGGAAAGAATGACGAAAGGGATGACACAGCAAGATTCAAGGTCTTCATAAATTGATATATTGGGTACAACTACTTAAAGATAATAAAAACACAATTAAAAGGAATCACCCCAGGATTTGAATTGGAATGGAGGGTAAATTTATTTGCCATTAATAAAGATATAATGCAACAATCATTACCATTCATCCAGTGAATGGATTTACACTCTCCTGAGAACAGAAGTCTTGTCACTTCTTGAATGTCCTACCTGGTTCTCCATGTCCATATAGTATAAGGGGGATTAAATTTCAAATTTCAGTTTCAAAGAGGATGCAAGAGATGTAAGTAATACAGAGATACTGAAGCAAAACTGTTGGGGGGGGTTGGTGGGAAGAAAGCACAGAAACCCTTTCCAAAATCTTCTTTTGTCTCACAAAAATTACTCCAAAATCTATAAAGTAAATAGATTTGAATTTTTTTTTATTTGAAATTAGGGATAAAGGGCTGGGAAGGTGGCTCAGTGGTAGAGCGCTTGTCTTGCATGCCTGAGACCCTGGGTTCGATTCCTCAGCATCACATAAGCAAAAAGAAAAGAGCCGGAAGTGGCGCTGTGGCTCAAGTGGTAGAGTGCTAGCCTTGAGTTGAAGAGCTGAGGGACAGTGCCCAGGCCCAGAGTTCAGGTACCACGACTGGACCCAACAAAAAAAATTAGGGATACAGGCAAGTTCTATTCACTTGCCTCCCTTACCACACATTAAATTAGTGATTTCTTGGGTAAGGGTATGTTTTTAAGAAACTGAGATCTTTTTTTTGATTCTACTAATTGGTGATACAACAGTTAAGAAATCCAGATGGAAGTTATATAAACATAGTCTGAAAAATTGAAATATTATGTAGCATTAAGGTATCTTCGTTAAAATTGAGAGTTGCATGTCCAGGAATCCCTGTAGATTTGCCAATGATTGCTTACTTAAGCAGAGCAAACCCACTGTGTCTTGGCCTGCTATGGTCAGAAGTCAGCATTCAGAGAAAAGAACGATAATGAGGTAAGCACTTTTAAAGCATATTTTACAACTATACTGCTGTTCAAAACATTTTCCATTGCTCTCTATTGGTCTCTTGGGCTATGACTAAAAAAATTATTCATTTATATATATATATATATATAAAAGAGAGAGAGAGAGAGAGAGAGAGAGCTGTATTTACCTATGATGTTTTCTATCAAAGGTAGTTATTGAATCACTTTCTTTATATAATTGTCCACAAGAAATCTGTAGTTTTTAAAGTATTCTTTCATGCCAGTGCATTACTTCTCATCCTCATGGAGGATGTATTTCTAAGTTTTGGCTAAAATGGTCTATATATTATTTTGCAAAATCCATAAAGTTAGCAAAGTAAAATAAGTGATAAAAATCATTAGTAGATGATGTTTTTCATTTTGCTTTTTAGTTACTTTAGCAGCTGCAATATTGGCTTCTTCTTTTCACAGTAAATTAGATATGCAATTATGAGAAGCAAAAAAATAGATTTACATTATCTAAAAATGGTCCACATAAGATTAATTATGAGCAGAGAAGTTAAAATGTGCCAATATTGAAATAGCTGTCACTCGGCACATTCTGATCCAAATGATTAAATTAGCCTTTTGGCCAGATAATACCTAGTTTCTAATCATTGGATTAGTAAAATGTAGGAATCAGGAGTCATGCATTTCCTAGAAATACGATTTTTGTAAGTTTTTAATCAACTTTTTGGTTCATTATTTTATTTTCTTTTTACCTGTTAGAATTAATCTACTCTATTCTTGTGCATTGGTATACCATTTTATTAGACAAACTAGAAAGATTATCTGAGGATTTCCTGTTACTGGACTTCACATTAACATCAAAGGTTTAGATCAATTATATTTGCTGATAAGACAGAAAATGAATGAGTAAAGATGATAAATATATCAACAAAATGCACTTGGGCAATTTGATAGACAACGGTCCAGTAATATGCAAGTACATCAATGTGTGATGGACACTGGGAAATCTTGCTGAGAAGTAGTGTCTTCTTCATAGTGTGGCTCTGCACTGGGTGAGAGAAGGGTGGATTTGACTCTGTGTCTTCCTTCAACTGAGTAACCTTGGGTAGTGAATCATCCTGAAGATGAGGCCACACCTCTGCCATGATCCAACAATGCACCTGGAAACCCGAGGACCCATTCTCAGTTCTACTCTCACGCCTTGTTTTCTTGGAATTCTCAGTATGGTTACAAGGAAGTGGAGATTCTTATCCAAACAGATGGTGGTGCAAATGAGAGGAACTATGGAAAGAATGGTAAAGTTCAAATATGAAAACACATGATTTGATGCAATTTATTCAACCATGCATAATTTGTGTAGAAATAATCGCCCATGTACTCAAATGCAGTGTGTTAATTGTTTTTTAAAGCACAAGCATTGAAATCAACTGTACAAGAGGAGGACTGTTGAAAAATAGTTTTGTACCTATTCAGCGAGGATCTGTTTACAAAACATATATGGACACACACACACACACACACATATATGAATGTAACATACGTTTATATATCAACCATATATATCACATGTTTCTAAATATATATATATATATATATATATATATATATATATATATTACTATGGTGTCCAAAAAGGTTTGAGAGTGCATTTTGTATTTCAGAGGGTTAAGTAAAAATAAGAACCCCGAAATTTGTAAAACGTAATCTCACTATAGACTTCAAAATATTTCTGTATCATTTACAAAGGAATATTTAATGAGATTATTATAGCAGGAAGCAATTGAAAATCTGCCATGAAAAGAATAATAGTCTTTGTAGTGTTAATTTTGATTTGAAGAAAACCACATTTCACTTTGATGTCCTCATTATAAAGCCTTGGAAGTCGTAGTATTACTGGACCTGGAGGCTGTGGAAGTTCAGCTTGGGCATTGTCCTGTTTGGTTTTCTGGTGTTTTCTGGTCTCGCATGTATAACATCACACCACTCACTTATGCTCAAACCCTATATCACATTTCTATTTAGTTTTTGACTTTCTGTTTTTATATGCAAGAAATCCAATCCTCCATTTGAGCCAATAACATAGATACTTCAAAACAGTAAGAATCACTTCCATATATTCATTAATAAAAATAAATTCTTAGTTGTGGACAAATAATATCCAGGTTATGCACAACTTTCTATCACATACTGTGTAACACACTTGATATGTATCATATATATATAAACAGTACTGTTTTTTCTGTTGCTTGATCTCTCTTTGCTTTTATGTGGATCATTAATTCATTAAGTCTTCTTCAACACTGATCTTACAATTCATTTTTCCAACTGCCTTCTAAAAGGACTTTTCTAAACAGTGACTATTGTCTGATTTCTCTACATAGGAATATTTAATAAGTACTAGCTCCTGACAATTTTCAGAGACGTTTTAAAAGCCTTGCTGCACTGGGCTTTCTATAGATTGTGCTCTAGCTGGAGTTTCCAATCTCAATTATGTTTTCCTGATTACCTTACAAGCGTCTTTTTTTTTTTTTTACTTCTGGAAAAACTGTGTGTGAGACTCGTTCCTCCAGGAGAGACCAGCTCATTCCTGGACTCTGGACCTGCCACCTCTTCGCTTGATAGTTACATAATCTTATTTCCCTGTAGAGCTTATAGAGCTGTTGCCTATCAGATTTACCTTCACAACACTTTTCAGGGAAGTCCTGTAGAGCTACACCCAGCAGGCTGAGAGAAAGACTACTGTGTATTCCCAGAGCCCCACCTTGAACAGCAAGTATCAATGTATACCACAGTTGCTTCTTAGCTTGCATGTCTTTCCCACTAAAATAGAAATACTCAGGAGCAGGAACTCATGTTGGTCCTCCCAAAAAACTTATGAATGCACAGTAGTGGCAGGAAAATAAAAATATATTGAGTGAACTAATAACTTCTTGTATAACATACGGCATCCTCACAAGAGCTACTGTAAAGAAAAATAAGCAATAGAGAATATTTTTCAAGCTGAAGTTCAACAAAAAGAGTGATTTTGTTGACAAATATTGTTGGATAATCCTTACATGATGCTTCTCTTTTTAAATTCATAATGCATCTGATCACATAAAACTTTCTTAAAAGTTCTGAATAAAAAAGAAAGGTCTTAACATTGTCTTAACCAACTTTAAACACTATTTAGCAGTTTATCATTAAGCATCTATTGATGATATTAATATAGGCAATCGTACTCTGGGAAACATTTTGCCTGCTGTCTATTTTCCACACATGGATGGAAATACCTAAGAATAGGGAAGTGGTGTTTATTTGTTTAAGAAATAAATGTATCAGAAAGTGTTATTTGTAATATGAATTTGAAGAGGATTTATGCTAAGCAAAAAGCAATGGACATTTTGCCTACTATATAAATGTCTTTTATTTATTTTTATTTTTTAAATTTAAGTTTTATTTGAAAGGTGATGTACACAGGAGTTAGAGTTACATAAGTGAGGTAATGCGTACATTACTTTTTGATCAGTGTTACCACCTTCCTCATATTCTCCCACTTTCTCCTCCCTCCCACCCTGCTGACTTTTATTTCTGATGATTATTTTCTTCCTTTGGCACATACTAAGTGAAGAATACTATGAAAGCTAATTTTTGTTTTATGCACTTGACGCCCTGCACATTCTCAGAACTATGTTAAGAAATTTATTATTTTGCTACATACCTCTGGCTTTTTCATGTCCCCTTTCTTGTCATCCCCTTTTACCCTTCTTATTATTTGTTTAGTAACATTTTATTTTCATAATATATATATATATTACATTTTTTAATTGTGAAAATACCATACAGAGGAGTTACCATTACATGGGCAAGGTAATGAGTACATTTCTTATCAAGCATTGTTGCCTCCTCCTTTGTTTCCCCTTTCCATCCCTTCCCATCCCCACTCCCCTCCATCAAAGTTGTAAAGTTTGTTTTTGGACATAACGTTTTGTACATCTCATTGTTGCAATGGGTCCACCTGTATCCCTATTTAAACTATTTGTTTTTTCCCTTCCTCTCCACAAAGTATACCGACATCAAATACAGTGGAAACAGGGGTTGTAGCATGGGGGAGGGACATACAAAGCAACAAAGAAAGCTAAAAAACTAGACTGGAAGAAAGACAGTAAATGGTGCTGGCAAAATTGGTTAATCACTTGCAGAAAACTAAAGCTAGATCCTTATATATCACCCTGCACCAGAATCAACACCAAATGGATCAAAGACCTCAGAGTCAAAGCAGACACTCTGAGAACATTACAGGGAGGAATGGGAGAAACCCTAGTTCTGGCACAGGCAGAAATTTTCTTAATAGAGACCCAGAAACACAACAAATCAAAGAAAGGTTGGACAAATAGGATTGCATGAAATTGCATAGCTTCTGCATGGCAAAGGACACAGCTTACAAGATCAATAGAAAGCCCACGGATTGGGAGAAAATCTTCACTAGCCATACAACAGACAAGGGTCTCATATCTAAAATATACCTGGAACTCAAAAAATTAAATCCTCCAACAACAAATCCTCAAAGAAA
>NW_012267246.1:7435831-7443877 GCF_000151885.1 Dipodomys ordii | reverse complement strand
TCCTCAAAAGACTCCACATAGAGCTCCCCTATGATCCAGCAATTCCACTTTGGGGAATTTACCTTAATGATCACAAACAAGATCATACTAAAGTTACCATCACAACTATGTTTATTGCATTATTTACCATAGCTAAGATATGGAACCAACCCAGATGCTCCTCAGTAGATGAATGGATCAAGAAAATGTGGTATACATAACACAATGGAATTCTATGCCTCCATCAGAAAGAATGACATTCCATTCCATTTATTAGAAAATGGAAACACTTGGAAAAAATTACATTAAGTGAAGTAAGCCAGGCCCAAAGAAACATAGGTCCCATGGTTTCCCTTATTTGCGATAACTAGTATATGTCTGAGACAAGCAGAAAAGGTCAGATAAGTTGATGTTAGGTGAAATAAACTCTAAGATAAGGATTCAACTGTTTTTTCTTTCTTGCGATTGTTTCTAACATCTTTAGTAACAAAATGTTTTTTAAATATATTTTTAACATAATTCAAAACAAATAAGAACAAAGATTTTATAACTTTTATTCTACTAGGGGAAACTGATCAAAATAAATAAAATAAAAAGAAAAGAGAATAATCATAGATAACCTTTTAAAAAGCAACACCATATGGAATGTTAGCCTGAAAACTACCCATTCACAGCTTCTCCAACAGTCAAGAGCCAGTGCAGTCCTATGTATTGTGGAGTTTAGATGTCAAGAAAATACTTGACATAACGTCTTGTACATCTCATTGTGAATGGGTCAACCTGTATCCCTTTTTAAGCAATTTGTTTTTTCCCTTCACCTGCCCAAAGTATATCAACATCAAATACAGTGAAAACAGGGGTTATACTGTGGGAGAGGGACAAACAAAGCAACCAAAAATCATGTGATACCTTATAAATATGTTAGAAGCAATAGCAAGATAAAAATTTTACAATTTATGTGGGGGACGAAGGGAGTGTAGTTGTGGAGATGGGAGGGAAGGTATGGTAGGGGAAAAACAAAGGAGGAGACAACAATGCTTGATAAGAAATGTACTAATTACCTTGCTTATATAACTGTAACCCCTCCTTTGTACAGTATTCTCACAATACAAAACTTATTTAAAAAATACTTGAAAGAGATTAAAATGGTACATGTTAAGATAGAAACACAAAGAAAGAATAACCACAGAGGACTATGTTTCTGTTAGAATTCATTATTTTTGTTATACTTATTTCCATTATTTGTGTATGTTGTGAGGATGACTGTCAATACAGATTTATCTCTTATTTCAGTTTCATATGCCATCATTTTACTGGCTACAGGGATGTTATAAGACATAAGATATACATTTTATTTTCTTGAGAGAGACGCAGGAGGCATACATTTTGAGGTTATTTTTAATGTAATTATAAGAATGCCTATCTTTCAATCAAAATAATTTTAATCTTTATCCTACTTAAAAGTTTGATCTACCTCATTTATAAACCACTGTTAACATTTTAATGATGGTAGTAGTTACCTGTTTAATGAGTTGTGTGATTATCTGGTTTCAAAGAACAAGCTTGAAAGTTCTGGGAAACTAGTACAAATGAATTCATTTAATTCACAAATACGTTCTTTCTTTTTTAAGTTTTGAAATATGTTTAATATCTTAATTTTTATGTTTTTATTGTGAAAATACTGTACAGAGGGGTTACAGTTACCTAAGCAAGGTAATAAATACATTTATTATCGAGAATTATTGCCTTATTTTTTCCTTAACACTTTAATCAAGATATTATTACAAGTAGAAGGGCACATAGGAGGTGTACAATTTATATTCCATCAATAAACAATAGTTTCCTATGAAACTATTGTTTAATTACATAGATCCCTATATAAAGACAATTATAGTATATACATGCATATTACTAAACTTGACATAAGATGTGTCTCAGGATTACTTGAAAAACAGCAAATAAGTGTTATTTATATAAGCCATTGTCTACAAAGATTTCTTTCATCCATATTTTTATTATCAAGTTGTGCTGGGTTCTCATTCAGACTCGTGCAAATATGCATAGAGTGTACCTTGATTAGATTCACCTCTTCAGTCTTCTTTATCATTCTCTCTTCTTCCCATGCCCATCTCCACAAGGTTCATTTTTCCAATTTTATATCTGTATGTAAACTTTCTGGACCACATTATCCTTCCTTCTGTCCACCTGCCCTCCTTCCCATTCCCCTACACCTCACATAAGACCAATTTTACATTTCCACGTCATTTGTTTTCAAGAGTATATGTTAAGTGTTCAATGGAAGATCACCTGGAATTCCACACCTGCATCTACAGCACCATAATGCAATTGCCCACTCATTCATTGTCTCCTTCTCCACACTCACCTTAGCCCACAGCTTACCCTGAGTTTCATGTTGCCATCTCCATCCAACGATGTAATGTACTTTGTCTTTATTTACCCTCTCATTTCCCCATTTGGTACATTTCAATAAATATGATTGAGCATTCATTACTTTTCAATACTTTTAGGAGATTGGTTGCAAGACTACACTCCCACATAGATGCAAATCCACAAATAACCTGGTCCCTTCTGGAAACATGTCACGGTGTTTTCTTACTAACCACACGCACTCTTCTATGTATGTTCAATTATCTCCATATAACCTTGTGTTCTATACTCAATAAAGATAAGAGGAAAAATCTGTATGAGTAGCTATATTTTTTTCCAAAATCTTTCAATGCACAATTTATTGAGTCTGAAGATGGGAAACACTTTGTGTGTAAGGGTGGGGGGGGGGTGGAGTTGATCAAATATGAGACAATGAAACGTACATTTATGGAGCATAGACAGCCTTATCTCTGTTCACTGGAGGGCACTCTGTACTTTATGAATTTATTCAGCCAATATTGTTGCCATAACAACAATTTTATATGAAAGTATGATTATTTTCAGGCAGTGCTTAAATACTTGGGGTGATAGCTAAAGGATAATGAGAAAATTTCATCAAACCTACACTGAATTCTTCCATTAGAATAGTCTATATCTAGTAATTAACATAATAGCCTGAATCTGATGTTTTAAATAAAAACAATTAACACTGGTGAATTCCTAAAAGTGTAACAGTTTTAAAAGCTACTCAACATACCCAATCAGTTTCTAAAATAAAGTGGAAATTATTCCAAATAGATTGAGCAAGTTATTTAGAATAGAATGATAACCGTCTAAACTGCATTTTCAAATTAATGAAACTAATTTGTTACAGAAAAATGATTGAGTTAAATTTTAAACTGAAGATTTCAATATTATTTTTTTCTGGTAAAATAATTTGAACTCAGGACCTTCCACTACTATGCAAGTGTCATGGGCCAGTGGTTTCTCTCTGAGTTTATCAGACTGACCCTTGTGTTCTTCTGCACAAGTCCACCTCAGTCCACCCTCTGCTATATCCCTCACCCATGCTTCTGGAATTACAGGAAGGAACCATCATAGTGCTAGAATTTTTTTGAGAGTTTACATGTAATCATGGTTAGGAAATTAAAATGGAAGGACAATAGCATTTTTCTTATTGTATAAGAACAGTTATTTGATGTATTTAAAATATTTATTAAAAGCTCACTGATTTGTTCAGATTTTTGAAGAGATTATCAATCAGAATTTTTCAATGTTTTTATGAGTTTCAGCTGTTCAGACCATTGGTGTCTGGAATGAATTATATAAAGCAATTTAAAAACTTTGGTTGTAAACTCTTAGAGATGAATTATTCTAAATGGTAGAACATGAAATCATACAATCAAAACTAAATTATTCCATTAGAATATTCCATATATAGTAATACAAAATTCCATACATCTAAAATTTCCAGCACAATTTATTTGGTGCATCAAGTTGTCTTTCTGCTAACATTTTCTACAACAAATTGCTTATTATCAAGATGCATTGTTCCACAAACAAAGGGCAGATGCACAATGCCTGTGTAATAGTGTGATAAATCAGCTAATTTGAAGCTGGCAGAATATCATGTGCATTGCTTTTATTTAATAGTAGAGAAGTGAGGGCTTTTGAAATTGATCCCCAAGTAATGGTTGAAGATAATTGTGTTCATATTGAACTTTATATGGAATGATAAACTGCAAATCAATAAAACCACAAGTCAAAATATTAAATACTTCAAATTTGGTTTTCTAGATAGGCTTTTGAATGCAACTTAAAATTTAATTCATGTAGTTTATTAGTCTGTATTCTCTAGAGAAACAGAACCAATATACGAGACTACACATGCCATATATATCTATGTATACATATTTAACATATATATATATACATTGATGTGTACATATACACATATATACAATATATACTTATATATTATAATTACAGTATTTCACCAAACATGAGCATATTATAATATCACCTAATCAAATCAGCATAAAAGTAGCCCTGAGATCTCCCATGTCTGTATTACAGTACTGCAAGTACCATATAATTTAATCTTTACAAATTTTGGGAACACACCTTTAATAATGTTTTTAGTAATTACAAAGAACTATCTACATCAAGTGTCAGTGGTGATGCTAACAGCTCCATAAATTTGAAGCACTGTTTACTATAACATAATAATATTTTGGAAATCATCATTTAATACATTCTATATTAAGCCTGTTAAGTAATTGACTTCTTAAATAGTAAATTGAAATTATGCAGAAATTCCAAATATATTTTACTGACATTTTATATCAAATCATGGTAGTAACTTTCTAGAAATTCCTTGAATAAATTGAAATGAAGTTTGAAGGATTACGTCCAGTCTAAAACTGAATTTTTGTCTGACCTCAGTTAAGAATGTGAAGCTGAATCAGTAAATATATATATATGTTAATTGGGAAGCATATTTAAAAATGCAATCTGATACATTTACTATGAAAGAAAAAGTTTGATGATTACATATGACTAATTTTTTGAAGCTATGATAATTACACTATTGACTGACTTATTCCAGAACATACTGAGGAAGATAAAGCTAACCATTGATTTTATAAATGTAACTATCTAGGCCTATTTCCAAAAGGAACGACATTGAAGACAATTTCCCCAACAAGTCAGCCACAAGTTATCTACAATATAGCAGAAATTAATTGTTTGTCTTTAAATATGCTTCATGATTCATGTTTCATGATTTCCTGTTTAGATGAAAAATAGCCCAGAGCAAAGGCATAACCCTCCTCAGATCACAGCAGCACACTAAAGGACTGCTGTGGAGAGGATCAGTAAACAAGAACTTGGGAAACAGGAGAAATGGAACATAGGAAGGGCAAATTCTGGTGATGTTGAGGAAAGACTGTGCATGCCTCTGATCCCATCTACTTTGCAGGTGGAGCTAGAGAAGAGCCCAGGCAACATTAGCAGTGGGATCTAAATGAAAAAAATAAATAAATAAAAACAAAAGAGCTGGGGAGATAGCTAGTGCCTGAATGTTGATTTAGTATGTTCTGAACTATTGAGGTTCTGAGTCCCTCCTCAGCAACACACACACACACAGAATTATAGCTACATATCTACTGATACACCTATTGACAGATAGATGATAGGGAGATATTAGATAGAATATACGTATGAGAGTAATATGTGTATTTATATATGTATATATTGTATATACATTCACTGAAACTATGCTAATTTTTGCCCCATCAGTATTTCCATTTCGGAAGCAGAGAACTAACACTTTGGTATAAAAACTGACACTAACATTTGTTATCCAATCTATCCTTAAGTCATATCAGTTCGTAGCAAGGTTATGGCCAAGTCTGAAATACAGATACCCTGGGCTCTCATCTCATGCCCATTAGATTTGACATGCAGACTATAAGAAGTATACTAAAGTACATTAAAAACTATAAGTACATTAAAAACTACAGCAAGAAAGATAATGTACTATGTGATTTTTTTCTTTTGTATGTTCTTCCTCCATGGTATAACCCCTGTTGTCACTGTATTTTACTCCAGAGCCTATATCTTGTATATACATTTTTCTAATTTGGGGAGGGGAAGGGAAATAACAAAATGCTGAAATAAGGATACAGGTTGACCCATTGTAACAATGAGATGTACAAGATGCTATGTTGAAAACGAACTTTAAAACTTTGCAGGGGGAGGGAGGAGGTGGAGAGGTGGGGCTGGAAGGAATGTTAGGGGAAAAACAAAGGAGGAGGTAAGAATGTTCAATAGGAAATGTACTTATTACCTTATTCATGTAACCATAACACCTTTGTATGGCATCTTTACAATAAAAGATATATTTAATAAAAAAGAATAAAGAAGTATATCAAAAAGATACCCAGTTCTAGCATTGTGCCAGGTTCAGATTGGAGCTCTCATCGAGAGTGAAATGCAAGCGATGAATCATTTAATGAATTAGATAAGAATGGCAAAATTAGGTCATGTAGTCCAAAGATAATCCAAATTACATACAGACATGACAGTTGAAAAACTGGGCACATGGATTTCAAAGTCATTGTTCTGTGGAAGTTACAGAGGAGAAAGATATTCAGATTCCAACTGTTCATTTTTGGCACCGGAGCAGCATCTTTCCAGGCATTAAAATAGCAGGGAAATTAATGCATGTTTATATAGAAGAGAGTAAGAGAAGGAAAATAACAGAAGGCTGGATCAACCAGTGAGCTTTGGACATGGACAACATAGAAACCCTATGCTGCTTCTGAGACAAATGCAGGGACACAAAACAATACCTTGATCAACACTGAACAACAGAATTCCACAGGAAGACAGTCAGATTTCTTAAAAGAAAAGTCAGGTAAAGCCAGAAAAATGTTCATTTTCTTGTTTCTATTAGCTTCAATGAAATCTATATAGCAGGTCTGGGCAAGGTCAAGGAAAGACAGTAAGCCTCCCTAAAATCATGAACACTCTTCTAACATGTGAATGTTAGATGTAAAGATGCCATCAGCAAACTATTGTCTTCCAACAATAACAATGTAGAGTATTTCAGAGACAGTTGTACTGACTGGCTCTAATGAAAGCTGTCCTTACATTCCTGATTAATGTCAAGACCTTAGGATAGTTGGGGCATGAAGATTGGCATAGTGTTCAGTATACTTTGAGTTATATTTGCACTATTGGCTTTATCTTGGCCTCTTCTCCTTTGTACCAGTTCTTGTCACATGGCTGTTGAAGTAGATCCTGTTAACTGAATGTTCAACTAACCAAATTTTGTCTTCAAAACTTGAATGCACATCTCAAATATCAATTTAACTTGGCTTCAAGTGAGACTACAACTTCCCTTTATATATTAAGCACAGATGTTAGGTTTAGGAGTGGCTCTGAGGAAGCTTATGAGTTAATTTTGGTGATACAATCATGGAAAGGTGATGAGATCATGAGAAATCTGGCCCAATAAATACCTTGGTCCCTGATGCGCTTATAACATGATTTTATTATTAGTAGTCATTGGGAATGACTTTTGTTAATGTATGCAGTTTATGTCTTTCTGTATTTTAAGAGATAGGAAAAAATAATGGAAAAGACTGGTAATTTTATTTTTTTATTTTTATTTTTTGCATTTGCAATTCTTTTTTTATTGTGAAAATACTGTACAGAGGGGTTACAATTACATGGGCAAGGTAGTGAGTACATTTCTTATCAAGCATTGTAGCCTCCTTCTTTGTTTACCCTTCCCATCCCTTCCCAGCCTCCCCCCCACCCCACCCAATCCCCCCCCAAAAGTTGTAAAGTTCCTTTTTTGACATGACAACTCATACTTCTCCTTGTTGCAATGGGTCCACCTATATCCTTATTTAAACGACTTGTTTTTCCCCTTCCCCTCCATAAATTGTACTGACATCAAATACAGTGAAAGCAGGGGTTATACTGTGGGGGAGGGACATACAAAACAACAAAGAAATAATCTTATAAATGCATTAGAAATAAAAGCATGAATGAAAAAAACATTTAAATACATATCTTAGGGTTCATTTCCCTAACATCACATTATCTGACCTTTTCTGCTTGACTCATGCATATACTAGATATTGCAAATAAGGGAAACCATGGGAC
>NW_012267246.1:7431951-7434518 GCF_000151885.1 Dipodomys ordii | reverse complement strand
ATCCTTATATATCACCCTGCACCAGAATCAACTCCAAATGGATCAAAGACCTCAGAGTCAAAGCAGACACTCTGAAAACATTACAGGATGGAATAGGAGAAATCCTAGGTCTCCTTGGCTCAGGTTGAAATTTTCTGAATAGAGACCCGGAACCACAACAAATCAAAGAAAGGTTGGACAAATGGGTTTGCATGAAGTTGCAGAGCTTCTGCTTGGCAAAGGACATAGCTAGCAAGATCAATAGAAAGCCCATGGATTGGGAGAATATCTTCACTAGCCATACAATGGACAAGGGTCTCATATCTAAAATATACCTGGAACTCAAAAAATTAAATCCCCCAACAACAAATCTTCAGAGAAACAACTGTCCAATAAATAAGTGGGCTAAAGACTTAAAGAAACTTCTCTGAATAAGAAAGAAGGATGGCCAATAGTCTCATGAAGAAATGCTCAACCTCCCTAGCCATAAAAGGAATGCAAATCAAAACAACATTGAGATACCACCTCACCCCAGTTAGAATGGCAAAAATCAAGAACTCTAATAAAAAGACTGGTAATTTTAAATGTTCACACAAGACCTTTTGCACACGTATTCTCAGTGTTGGTGTGGTTTTTTTGATAATGGTTGAAAATGAAAGGCCAATCAGCATCTGGTTTGCTTTATCATGAGGAGTCCTCAAACTATTCTTCATATTGAGATTCCTCTGTGATGGAATGAGTTTGGAATTGCTTGGGAACTTCCTATTAACAAAACTACTTAGAGATGGGTGTTAGTGGCTCACTCCTGTAATCTTAGCTACTCAAAAGAGGCTGAGATTGGAGGATGGTGGTTAGAAGTGAGTCTCAGCAGTAAATTCTGTGGAGATTTTTTTTTTCTTTTTCAGTAGTGTATATATTTTTATTTATACATTTTTAATTGTAAAAATATTGCACCGAGGGGTTACAATTACATGAGTGAGGAAATGAGCACATTTCCTATGGAGCATTGTTACCTCTTCCTTTGTTTTTCCCCTACAATCCCTTCCCTCCACATCTCCCCAACTCCTCCCATCCCCCTCCTTTTCAACATAGTGTCTTGTACATCTCTTTGTTATAATGAGTCAACCTGTATCCTTATTTCAGCAATTTTTTATTTCCCTTCCCATCCCCAAATTAGAAAATATAAAAGATGCAGGGCACCAGAATCAAATATGGTGAAAACATGGGTTATACCATCGGGGAAGAACATACAAAAGAAAAAAAATCATATAGTATATTATAAATACATTAAAACAACAGCAAGAAAGAAACCCTCAGTAGATGAATGGATCAAGAAAATTTGATATATGTATATGCCTCCATCAGAAAGAATGACACTGCCCCACTTGTTAGGAAATGGAAAGTCTTTGAAAAAATTATATTAAGTGAAGTAAACCAGGCCCAAAGAAACATAGGTCCCATGGTTTCCCTTATTCACAATAACTAGTAAATATCTAGGACAAGTAGAAAATCAAAAGCTATGTACATATGACCATATAAAATGATGCTAAGCACAAGTGGTTTTATCTTTCTTGCTATTGTTTTTAATGTATTTATAATGTACTGTGAGACTTTTATCACCAAATAACTAGCAAATTTTCAGAAGTGGATGCATGGCTCCAATGTAAAACACAAATATTGAGTGAAAAACCCAAGCAAGATTTCAAGTCCCTGAGTTCAAGCTCAAATACCAGCTCCAGAAACAAACGGATGAATAAATAAATAACAGTTGTTTTGTGTTTTGCCTATTTTAACTATTTCACCACATTTCCCCAAACTTATGAATCATTTTTCAGTGAGTCCACACAGAAACTGATATCAGCTGTGTAATCCATTTCACACCGATTTGAAAGCTTTTCCTTTCCTAACACATTTCAGCTTAGGAAGTTTCACATATGGGTAAAGCAATTTTATTGTCCTTTTAATGCCTATCACTGGCCATTTTAAGAGGAGAAGCAACTTTTGATTAAGCCAATTTTTCAGACACTGAAATAAATTGCTGAAGCATGCAACCTTTTCAGATCTATTTTATAATTGTCAACAAGCACACCGCATCATTTCAAGACCTTAAATATAATTAAATGTCAGAAAATGCCATGTGAGTTTTCTTCAAGTATTGATTTGTTAATTATTCTAGTGGGGTCCTTAAAAAAATCTTTAGATATAGTGTTTGCGTCAAGATCCTCAATTTTTGAAAAAAGTAATTCTTAAATAAGCTTTATCCCTTTTTTGGCTCTTTGTTTTCAGATTATCTGAATACTAATGAAACTGTAAATAATTCTACAAAATAGTCTGAAGCTCACCAAGTATTTTAGAGAACCCTGAATTTTCTCTACAACACTTGCTAGATAAAAGATGCATGTGTGGGAGGGGGGACCAAGATGGCGACGGGGCAGTAGGGAAACGCCACAGCTCTCTCCAACCAAAAAGAGAGTTCGAGTTCCAACGCTTAATCTCCCCAAGAGACCCACAACAACAAAAAGACGAACACTCAGAGAAAAACCAGAGGTGGGAAATAACAAAAAAAGAAAGAGAGGAAAAGAAGAATT
>NW_012267246.1:7387077-7422265 GCF_000151885.1 Dipodomys ordii | reverse complement strand
CTCTTATGACCCAGCAATCCCACTTTTGGGCATTTACCTGAATGATCACAAACAATACCATACTAAAGTTACCAGCACAACTATGTTTATTGCAGTATTATTTACCGTAACTAAGATATGGAACCAACCCAGATGCCCCTCAGTATATGAATGGATCAAGGAAATGTGGTATATATATACAATGGAATTCTGTGCCTCCATCAGAAAGAATGGCATTGCCCCATTTGTTAGGAAATGGAAAGACTTGGAAACAATCATATGAAGTGAAGTAAGCCAGGCCCAAAGAAACATAGGTCCCATGGTTTCCCTTATTTGCAATAACTAGTATATGTCTGAGACAAGCAGATAGGTCAGATAAGTTGATGTTAGGTGAAATGAACCCCAAGTTAAGGATTCAAATGGTTTGACTTTCTTGCTATTGTTTCTAAACTATTTATAAGATGATTTCTTTGTTGCTTTGTATGTCCCTCCCCCATGGTATAACCCCTGTTTCACTATATGTGATGTTGGTATAATTTGTGGGGGGGAAGGAAAAAAATAAATTGCTTAAATAGGGATACAGGTGGACCCATTGCAATAATGAGATGTACAAGACATTATATCGAAAAACAAACTTTTCAAATTTGGGGGGACGATGGGAAGGGATGGGAAGGGGAAACAAAGAAGGAGGCAACAATGTTTCATAAGAAATATACTCATTACCTTGCTCATGTAATTGTAACCCCTCTGTATGGTATTTTCACAATAAAAATATAATACCTCAAAAAATGTTCATGTTATGCAAAAAATCAAAACAATTGTCAGATATATAAATTCAAAATCATCTAAGCTAAAATAACACTTTGGTGAGTGCATGATGGCTTAAGCCTGTAACCCAAGCTTCTTGAAAGGACAACTCCTTGAAGTTCTCATTTAGCCTGGCATTAAAGTTCACAAGACTCCATTTCCACCAAAGGCTAAGCATAGAGGCATTTAATTATTATGGCAGTAATGAGGGAAGCTCAGTAGTTGGACACATCAGTACATAGTTATCATTAAGAACAAAGAGGAGGATCCAAGTCCTGGTTATCTCTAGCATAAATGAGGATCCTACTTAAAAAAATAACCAACATTATTAGAAAAGACTGCAATGTGTCTCAAGTGGTAGAACACCTGCCTAGCAAGTCCAAGGTCCTGAGTTCAAACATCAGTACCAACAAGGGGGAGAAAAAGAAACTCTTGGTTTGTATTGACACTAAATACAAAAGAATGACTTGAGAACCTTTGATGATTTTTTGATTGGTGAATGAATATTTAAATTATTTGTTGAATGAAAATAAAAGAAAAAGAGAAGACAAAATACTTTTTAGACACAATGCTAGCTCTGCATCAATTACAAAATTGCCTCGGAGAAAAAAAGAAGTCACATGAAATGAGATTTCTTCTGTGTTCGTTGCCTCTGCCTCTTTTCAAGTCTTCAGCTTCAAGTTGGCTCTAAATTGAGGTTACCCAGCAATAATGTTCTAATTTAAAGCCAAGGGTAGTGGGGAATACCTGCAATCTTGGCTACTCAGAACGTGAAGGAAGGAGGATATCGAATTCAAGCTCATATCTGCAAAACTGGCAGAACCTTTTGTCAAATCAAAATACAAAACGTTCTGGAGGCATTGACAAGAAAGTTGAGGGTCTAATCCCCAGACCTCTCTAAAAAACGACACACAAAAAAAAGAAAATACAAGGAAATAATAAATTTCTATCACCTAGCATCGTCTCTATTGATTTGACTGAGAATATAAAAGATGGACACAAGATTGTGTGATATTTATAATCTTCCCATTGACATCCTCCCCCGCACCTCCAAGTTGGTCTTAGGACTTGAACTCTGGGCCTGGGCGCTGTCCCTAGCTCTACCCCTCAAGGCTAGTGCTCTACTGCTTGAGCCACAGTGCCACTTCCGGTTTTCTGATAGTTAATTGGAGATGAGTCCGTCCCATGGACTTTTCCTGCTCGGGTTGGCTTTGAACCGCAATCCTCAGATCTCAGCCTCCTGAGTAGCTCGGATTACATATGTGAGCCACTGGCGCCCTGGCCCATTGACACATTTTTAAGAGATTAAGTCCCTCACCTCCTGCCGATCACTTGGCATACCTTCTATCCTGAGCACAAATCGCACACTCCAGGAACATGGTTGGTGATTGCTTGTCAATTCTCTATCAGCCTTGCATACCCCGCCCCCTTCATATACCTTTCCAAAGCTATTCCTCTCCTAGCCACTGAGATATTTCATATTTTCCAAAATTTCTGTTCATTTCCACATTCATCCAAACTGGAACTTCAAAACAACTATATTGAGGTTGGGGCTCCCAGCTACTTGTCTTCGTTATGCTGTGAGAGTTGACTAAGCTTTTCTCTTGTTCATGCGTAAGCATGATGAGGGACCATTGAGGGACCTACTTAGGGACTTGCCATTCTTGGACCAAAGGGCATTTTTCCCAGGACAGCTGCAAGGAATAGAAGCAATGCCCAGTGACATATGGTGTCCAAGCTTTGGAACACCCCCTTCTGTAAGCACTCCCGTGATTTTTTTAGTCATACAGACTTGAAGCTTACCAATCAATTCTGGTCTTGCCTCCACTCTGTCAGTTCTGCTAGCTCCACAGCAGATTTCTCCCATCTCCCAGCTCTCTGGCAGATATCACCACATAAGAGATGGACGGTCCACCCTCTCCAAAGAGAGGCTACCAGTCTGTGGGGCATTGCCTCTCCATCCTATAGGTAAGAGATCACTTTTCTCATAGTCTACCCTCTGAGGTTTCTTATTCCCATTTTAGACATAGGTATTAATTCACAATCCTTTCTATAGCCTTTGTTCAAAGTAGTATTTTCTCCTTGGAATGGAATAGACTCGATTGGAGATACTTTTCTGTTCCCTTGTTGTCTTCTATTCATCCTAAGTTCTTTTGACAAGATAAAGTTTATAACCTAGTGCACAGATCAAAACTTCCTTTCTGTGTGGGCGATGGTCTGGGAAATGGCTGTAGGTGTAATTCAGGGTAATGGACTGTAGGTGGCGATACAGAGAGCGGTTTGCAGCGTTGGTCAACCCGTTATAACCACTTCATTCAATTGTTCCTAAGATGTTAATGCTCATAAAGGATAGTAGAACTATCTGGGCACAGATCTCCTCCCTCATGGAGTCTGTTAGCAACAAGATCATATCTCCCTTAACTCAAATATAATGCCTAGAACACAATAGCATTCAATGACAAGGTCAATGGAAGAAAACTCTGAAAGCAGACATGCTAGAGATGACAGAGTGACTTAGATGAACCATTTCGACCAGGCAGGAACATCAGAACTAGCATCAAATACTTCAAAATCTGTGTGACACCCCAAAGTCATATAATAATAGTCACATAATAATACTTTCCAAAGTAATATTGTATGGTTTTGTAAAATCTGTTCCTATATACCATTTATGTCAAGTAGTACAAGATTCTTCTTTGGCTAATTTAAATCCTGATTTAAGAAGTTGCTATTGTACTTCAAAAAAATAACTTATGCAGAAATGTATAGAATATAACAGATTATGACATGCCAATTTAATTAATTTCAAGATATAAGAAATGATTGCAGGGGCTGGGAAGGTGGCTCAGTGGTAGAGCGCTTGCCTTGCACGCATGAGGCCCTGGGTTCAATTCCTCAGCACCACATAAGCAAAAAGAAAAAAAGCCAGAAGTGGCATTGTGGCTCAAGTGGTAAAGCGCTAGCCTTGAGCTGAATAGCTGAGGGACAGCACCCAGGCCCAGAGTTCAGGCCCCACGACTGAACCCCCCCCCCCAAAAAAAAGAAAGAAATGATTGCAGATTCATCCCAACAAAATCATTATGTGTACTTTATTGCCTGGCCCTAAGTTCACAGTCCTACCATAAATCTATCTATAAAAATTAAAGTCAGTCTTTTAAGCTTTGAACATCTTTTGCTTTCTGGCAATTGATATGTCAAGGCTGAACCAGCAAACATGAATTCAGTGAAAACCAGAAAGTTCTAGTTACTGTGATTAAATCAGGTGGTTGAAGTTTTATACTAGTGGGAATCAGTGGAGACTAAATTGAATCATAATTCCCCCTCTCCATGGCCGTTTACCCTGTCACGCAAGGAAACTTTATATTCTCAATCTCTATAGAGACGAGGCAAAGTTCACAGAATCTCATGGCTTGTACCACTGCCAGTGCTGCAGCAGTTACTCAGATTCTGCCTTGAGAAAGAAAAAAAAATAAAATAAAATTAGCATAGAGAAAATGCACAAGAAACCATGGAAAATCTTAGAAAAGTAAAACTCTATCCTGTTGCCGTAATTATTGGAAGCCAGAAACAGCAGTCGTGATTCTCAGCTGTGTGAGGAACGGTTGATGTTTTATGATGTGAAAATGTGGGAAAGGAACCTGATTTGCAAATACATTTTCTCCAATTTTAAACCAGAGAGTAAGTAAAAGGTTGGACTGGTTATTTTCTTTTTCTTTTTTAACCTGAATATATCAAACTCTACTGGCTTAACAATCATACTGTGGAATTAAAAACATTCCAGCCTAGAATATATTATTAACCCCAACTATACCCCAGAAATGAACTATCATTTCCATAAACATAATATCAGCAGAAAGATCATACATTATAATAAGGGGAGGGGAGAATCATGAGCAAAGGCTTCAGTAATGGTTTGTAATCATCCGAGCCTTAGATCAAAATGCAACTCTTCTAACCTTTCCGTGCCTGTGATTTGCTTTGGACTCACTGACAGAAATGCATTTATTTATAGAAAATCCTCACTCTTACTTCTCATGGATTAGGCTCTTTTAAAAGGCTCCTAACCAGAAGATTTAGGAATTATATAGTTTTACACTTCAGGTCACCCTGATTCTGCAAAGTCCTAAAAGTGAGATTTCTCATTACAACTTCATCTTGGAGGGCAAAAAAGCGATAACGCTGTGTCTTATTGTCCACTGGACATTTTATGGTTAGAGCTTTGCTCAGTTGCTAAAAGTTCTAACAAAAAAAATAAGGAAAAAGGCTTCTTTTTCTTTGCCACCAAGCCCAGAGATCGTATTTTATTCTCTGCCTTTCTCATCTAATTAATTCAGCATAATTTAGTACTATTTTGGAGAAGGAAAATATTGTGTCCAATTTTGCATATATTTGAAACATTGAAACACACTTTCATGAGCAGAATTCACCATAACATGTAAGCTGACATTGAACTGAATTAGTGCTAGCACTTAACAGGATGCAAGTAGAAATCAGAATGTGTTTTTAAGTGATTTGAAAATATCAGAATTAATCAGCAGATGGGATTCTACAATTTAGAAAAGACCACATTAAAAAACTTCATTAAGGAAGTAACATGGATATATAGCTATTCTGTTTCTGTGAACAATTTCCAAAGGGAATAGGGAAAGTTAGGGCATTGCTCTAAGAAATAATCTCAAGTACCTATTATCAGTTAAGAGGGGGAAAATTGAGATCACTTATTTCTACTCTTTATCTTCCCTTATGCTCCTTATAGAAATAACATTGAACTTCTAGGGTAATTGCTACCCAATTATATCCACACTCTAATTGCCTGGGCCTACATGATATATGCTACATCATATGTCAAAGGAGAAGTAAAGTAGCTGATGGCATTGGCGTTGCTCATTAGTTGGAATGAAGGAAATTATTTTGAGTTATCCAAGTGAACCAAACATTTTCACATGCATGATTAAACATATACAAGGGACATGGAATACTTTTAGAGGGAGATGTGACAAAGGAAAAACAACATTGCATCAACTTTGCAGGTTATAAAAATGAAGAAAGATACACAAAAGAAGCTGGAAAACAAAGTAACAGAATTCCCATTTGCTATTTTAAAAAGGAAACTGACTCAACACCTTAAACTTTGTCAAGTGAAACCCATTTTGGATTTCTAAATAGTTTTACACAATTGTATTAATTCATACGTATTTGACCTTAAATTATTGGTCTTGTAATACAAATATATAATATACTATATATTAAATTATATCTTATATATAGTATAAAGTGATATATAGTATATATGCTAAATATACATATGTATTACATTATATCATACTGTATTTTATCTTAATATTTATAATCTATATGTAATTAAATATTTATTATATAACTACATATATAATTATATGCATATAATTATATATAATTACATATATGTTTATTATATAGTATATATATAGTTATTATATAATTACATATATATTATATATGTATATATTTACCAAGCAATAGAAAACTGTCTCCCAGGCTGGGAAAGTGGCTTAGTGGTAGAGTGACTTGCATGCATGAGGCCCTGGGTTTGATTCCTCAGCACTCCATAAGCAGAAAAAGCCAGAAGTGGTGCTATGGCTCAAGTGGTATAGTGGTAGACTTGAACTGAAGAGCTGAGGGACAGCACCCAGGCCCAAAGTTCAGGTTCCATGACCGACAAAAAAAAGAAAGAAAGAAAAAGAAAAGTAAAGAAAACTATTTCACAAGTGAAGTTCTTTGTCTTTTGTTTCTAGGATATTTATTAATCTAAAGCAAAACAGTGGTAACTTACTCTTATTATCCTAGCTACTTAAGGGACTGAGGTCTAATGATCAAAGGTTTGAAGCCAGCCTGGGCAGGAAAGACTGTGAGATTTTTTTTGGAGATTCTTATCTTCAATTAAGCACCACAGTGAAGCTGTCAATCAGGTGGTAGAGTGATGCTCTTGAGCAAAGCCATTAGGATCCACATCAAAGCCCTGAGTTCAAGCCCCAGGATTGGAACACACACACACACACACACACACACACACACACACACACACACACACACACAGGAGAGAGAGAGAAAGGGAGAAAGGATATTCTTAGTAACCCATTAGCTAACCTAATGTCAATGCAGCATTTTCATTAGTAGATTTTTACTCATATTTTGCAGATACATTTTAACCAAAGCATAGATATTAAAAACTTAATTGGCCATACAGGAAAACTTACCTTGCTAAACTTTTTCAGGGGACATCACCATCAGCATGTCTTTCACGTGCATCAGTGGTGTATAGCCTACCATACAAATGAAGTGCTATAAACCATACCATTCTTATATTTTCCAAAAAATAAAATTTTGAAAATGGTCCTGAAAACTTTCTAATTAGACTTTTACTATCAAGCAAGTACTACATAAGTACAAGCAACGTATCTACAATATCTAAAATAATGGAAAGCTATTGCTTCCTGTGTTGTGCTACTATGACATGCCACCAATAACTGGCTTGCTTACACAACAGAAATTTATTATCTCACCATTCTGGATACTTCAAGTGAGGGTAAAGGCAGTAATGTTGGCTTCTTCTCAGGACTATAAAAATCTATGTATTTGACACCTCTTACTTGTTCCTGGTGTTTGCTTGGCAGTACAAGTCTTACTTCAGTCTCTGACTCTATCATGTGAAGACATGATATCCCTTCTGTGCATGCCTTTGCAAACACCAATTACTTCAATTCACTCTCACTTATCTAATTAATTCACCTAAAATGAATACACAATTACATCATGCTCTGAGGTACTCTTAAGACTTTGACAATGAATGAAGAAGGCAACCATAGGCCATGTATGTTGCTTCTAACATTCGCTCTCTTTTTACTTAGGAATCATTTAAAAAAATTGAGTTCAAGCATCCTAAACATCTGTTGCCCACATTTAAATCAAGTCAATAAATCCTACATTAAAGTTATCTAGAGAATCAGAGCCAATAAAAATATACATAGAAAAAGAGGTAGTGAAAGAATAGGTGATAGAAACATATAAGCAGATACTATAGATATTATAAAGATAGATAGATAGATAGATAGATAGATAGATAGATAGATAGATAGATAGATAGATAGGGTTCTTATTGAAATAATTTCATACAATTATGGAAGCCAAAAGGCTCTTAATATATTTTGTGCAAATTGACTAAAAAGATCAAGCTAGAAATCTGGATGAGGTCAATCTCTGGGAATAAATGTTAATTTGCCTTTAATGTCTGGTTCTATACAATCCTTCAGAGTTGGATGATTCTTGCCCACACTGTTGACGGAAAAATCTTTCCTCTGTTGACTGACTCTAATGCTACAAACCCAATGTCAGCCCAGTGAGAAATATTTTAGGAGATACCTGGTTTCGCTTATTGCAGTCAAGTTGACACCATAAAATTAACTGTCACGGATTTGTGTGAAAGACAGAGGAGTAAGAACAGGGAACAACCTACCTGCTCTCTGACCAAGCAGAGATTTAGGGTCCCGGCAGGTATTCCACATCTAGAGAGTCATAGCAAGTAAGCCATAACTATACAGTGATATACACTAAAAAAAAAAAAAAAGATTATATACTGCTTGCATAAGAAGACAGGACCCTAGTAAAAGATGCTCAGTGAGGTGGTGCTGGGCTGCAGTGGACAAGTTGGCTGCTTAGCACTTATCTTCAGTGTGGAATTTGAACTGCTCAGGGGAGTGGGGGAGGGGAAGGAAGGGGTGTGGGAGTGGCAAACAGGAACCAGAAACTACAGCCAAAAAGGCCAGATCCAGATGAATGGCCACACGGTTGGACAATCCAAACCAGCACCAGGAACCATCAATACCCATCCAAGGACATCTCTCTCCCCCAGGAACCCCTGGAACCCCTTTTCCTACCCAAGAATCACACCATTGTTGACAGGACCCAGAGTTCTCCCCAGCACCAGGCTGAGAACACTAGCTATAAAGTAAAGGGCAAAGCAACCTGATACCTTTTATCACTCACTCCTTCCAGGCTTTAGACAAAAGAACAGCGGGAGGTAGCCCTGCCCCAGCAGCAGTGAGAGAGGAGATCTGCAGATATACAAAGTCCAGCCCTGGTATTTTATGTACGTTTATTTGAATTAGGGCAGGGAAGGGGAACAACAGATTGGTCAGACAAAGAACCAATGCAACAGCGATATACGCAAGACAATACATTGCATATGATCTGTACAACTAGGGGGTGGGGAGAGCTGGAGAGGGGGGAGGGAAAATAGGAGAAAAATAAGGGAAGAGTAACAAGTTTGACAAGAAATGTACTTATTACCTTACTTATGTAACTGTAACTCTTCTGTACATCACCTTGACAATAAAAACAGACAAGGAGAAAAATCTCTAAAATCTCACTGCAGAAAACCAGACAGGTCTTCAAAATTCAATGTGTTACAGGATTGTACTAAGAGTGAGAGGCAGGTGCTAGCCACATCCCCATATGGGGTGGGGTCTCTACAGATTAACAGGTGCTTCTGAGCCTACCCACACCCCAGCATTCTGTAGAATCTAGGCTGCAGACCAGAGCCACCTCCTCCTACCTGGGAAGTAAAGAGCCCCAGGCCCGAGGGCTGCCTGATCTAGGCTGGGTAGAGAGCTGCAGAAGACTGTACTTATGGAGTGCAGCATGCATAGGTCTGAAGACTCATGGTCCCTGAAACAAACTGCATAGTGAAGTCTTCTATTTGTCTTTCACTTACAATCTACAGACCAGCCTTAAAAAACTAGCTATTTCCCAGTTGTACTAGGAGTGTGACTCTAGGTACCAGCAGTACTTCCATCTTTTGAAGGTTTCAGAATTCAATTATGGCCCAGCCCTCTACACTTAAAACAGTGAAGAACCCACTTGACAACCATCAGAGATGCATCCTACTTGTGAACTCTGCTCCCTTTTGTTGCCCAGATCTTGGTAACAAGGACAGAAGCAGACCTCTGCAACTAAAGCTGAGGCTCTAGTAAGATACTGTTACACTAGAACTCGAGACCCCCGAGAGGCCTCTCAGAGACCACGACCAAAGCAAACAGCAAAAGAGTCATTTATTTGCAAGCTCGAAGCTGGACTCACAATTGTCACCGACGCAGCAAGTCAGAGTTGTGAGCTCCGACCACATGTTCAATAGGGTTCTTACAGGGTTTCCAGCAAATAGGAAGGGGCTGAAGGTTTGCTGGTTTCTGCATAATTTTTCAGCAATTGGTCAGCATTTCGCGGGCAGATTTCCGGGTAGGCTCATTGTTAGGGGCATAATCATTTCCAGTAAGGGTAGGGGCTTTCCAACTTAGTAGTTATGGGATTGGTTAAATCATACATAGCAAGCAGATCATTGGTTGGGATACATAAGACTGACTAGAGGAATGCAGGCAACAATATATTTTTATACTGTTTATATGTAGTGGCCAGGAGTTTACAGGTTAAGTTGGCTTCTGTGGTTGAGGTTGGTTGCCCTGACCCTGCAGCTGCTTCTACCAGCTGACCATCCCTTCCATTTTCCAGTAACTGGGGTCGTGTTTCTTAACTCTTATCTAACTGGTGTTGCTAGGGGTATAATTGCAGTTTCGATTGCAGGCTTTCTGAGAACCTTCCAAGAACTGGTTTTTCCAATAACTGTTCTTCCCTTAAGTTTTATCCTGAGGTCAGTTTTACAGGAGATGATGGCTTGTTTTTAGAATGGAGTTAATTTAGTCCTTCAATACTGCATACGATGCTTTGAGAGACATGAGGTCCCCCAAGCAAAAGGACTGGATAACTTTTAGTTTTTTATAGTCTACATGGTTGCTGAGACAGATTCTTGGTACTGCAATGCCTAATTCTGGTTATATTTTGGATTGTTTGAATTTATTATTATTATTTTTTGTTTCTGCTGTATGGAGAGAAAACAGAGAAGCCTCATTTTGATAGGTGGAATTTGGAGCTTTATTGGAGTGCGGGGGGCACACAGATGGACTCCTGTTACAAAAATCTGCAGCTCAACAGATACACTTTGACAGGCCGCTGGATAAGAACAGGATGATGGTGTGTTACCACCACAGGAGTGGAGGTGTCCCATAAAATGAGATCCACGAAATAAAGGGGAAGGGGAAAGGAGGAAGAGGAGAAGGATGGAGGCTCACTGGGAGGGGGGGGGACAGAACTAATAACAGAGGAGAGCCAAATTAGGAGGTCTTCAGGTCAAGGTGGCATGTGACTTAACAAGTAGGTCTCACTCCATAAAGGGAATAAGACAGGAAGGCATAACCAAGAAGGAATGGAAAATGGCCGGTTATGGATTAGGTACTAGGAGGTAAGTTGGAGCTGGAGTGAGCCTAAAGATCACAGGGTAGGAGCCAACTCACCTCACCTTTCAGTGCAACAATCCTAACCTGTATATCATAGGCAACTTAATTTCACACTTAACACTGTTAGAAAACTGAACCATAAGAGCCAGAGAGGAAAGACGGAGCTGAAATAACATACCAACAAAACAGATCATGGTATGATATATGGCATGACAGATATAGTATGACTGGTCCAGGCCTAAATAGGGTCAGGTCAGGGGGTGGGAACACAGGGAGCTTGAGAGTTCATGGCTCAAGACTGACAGGTCCAGAAGCCTATTATCCAAGTGCCTGCCCCTGCCTCCAGGAATTCAGGCACACACATCACCTGGGAGGTGGGACTTCCCTGCCTCCACCTTGAAGGCAAAATGGCCTGAGTTAAATCCAATACTCTATTATCCACCACCACGTGGCCAAGATGACACTGGTTAGATTCAGCATCTCTTCTTTATTTCTTTCCTTTATTTTTCTTCCATTCGTTTGTTATTATCATTATTGCTATTATTATTGTCATTATTAGTTTTTGGTTGTTTTTTATATATATTCCCACTATTAATGGTAATGCAAACTTGTTCAACTGCTAGGGAAAGCAATATGGAGGTTAAACATAGAGTTTCACTATGACCCATCAATCCATACCTGTGATAGACCTTATAAACAAGGCCACACTAAACCTACCAACTAACCCATGTTCACTGCAGCATTGTTTACATGCAATCAACTGAGATGCCCCTCGCCCAAAAATAGATCAAGAAAATGTTGTATAGGACTTCTATGCTTTCATCAGAGAGAATGATATTGTACCATTTGTAAGGAAATGGAAAGTCTTGGAAAAAATGATATTAGTTAACTCAGACCCAAATAGGTTGCACGGTTTCTCTCATTTGTTGTAACAAGAATGTACAAAAAAATCTACAAGTAAACACATTGGTTGGTAAGAGACAAAAACAATATACTGCGATATGATAAATTATACAGGACTCTAGATGTACACACAGTGAAACCAAAGGAGGATATTTGTAGGAGAGGATCACAAGGACTCAATAGCTATGTGCATAGGATCATATAAAAGGATATTTGTCAAAATAAAATCTAAGAAGTGGAAACGAGGATTTTTTTGTTATTTTTTCCTCCTTTGTCACTATATTTTCTGTACCTTTTGTCTTGTATATAAGTTTAGCTTTATTGAGAAGTACAGAAGTAGTAGGACAAAGGGTGAATCAATATAGCAATGATACTTACAGGATACTATGTTGAAAGTGAGCTACACAACTTGGGAGAGATTGGGAGGGAGATACTGGTAGATAGCTAGCTAGGGTAAGATAGCTAGCTGCTCAAAAAGAAATGTACTCATTACCTGACTTATGTAACAGTAACCCCTCTGTACATCACACTTACAATAACAATTTTTTTAAAAAAATAACTCACACGTTACCTATCATGAGTTAGAGACTAGAAGATATTCTAACAATTATCAATACTTCAATTTTGACTAAAGCTTGTGAAAAGCAGACATTTCCCTATGGTTGGTGTTAGCATGAAAGAATGGAAAAGCTATTGTCCAGCTTATTTTTTCTAACAGATGAATAAATATCTCAATGTGGGTAAAGTCAATGGAAAAATCTGGAGCAGAGTCAAAAACAGCATCTGGATGGATTAAATATCTGGCTCTTTATGTACCTAAAGAGGTCATGTCGATCTCTTCACTTACTAAGTCAATAAGAAAGGATATCTGTTTATTTAAACAACTAAGATTTCACATAAAAATGAGAAATACTCTTCTTAAAATGGTGTGCTCAATAAATGTTATCTAAGATAAATCTTAGTACTTTGATAATTCTAAATTGTCAATAAATATTCAGAATATTCAAACATGCAATCGAATTAATAAATGATACCATAATGGGATGATTATATATAAAAGTATCTATGTAAATTGTTTTATGGAAGCATTTCGAACACTTTGGATTTTCACTGTAATACTCTATTTTCAAATAAAAATATAAACACATTTTTTTCTAAATAAAATAGAGGGCCTTGTGGGATGGCTTTAAGTATTGTGTTTCTTAACCTAGAGTATTGCCCTCTAATTTCTACTGTGGGAAACAAATATTACTCAGTTCCACAACTGTGCAGTATTTTCCTATATCAACACAGGCTCATTAACCTTGTTTCAGACATCATTCTCAGAAGATTAACCAGGCAGATGTGGAGGTGATAGAGCCAAATGCACAACTGGACCATGAGTCTACAGTTTCCTAATGATTGACTATGTTCTTCAGTGTATTTGTTACCTCCAGAATGAGATACTTGTGTGCAGACCTTCAGATCCAGTAGGCAGAGAGCAGTAGACAGAGAGCAATAGGCTCAGGTAGACATTACTCTTTCTTTCTGCATATTTAAGTTCAAAGAAATCTAAAATGCAAGAATGTAGTCTATAAACTGTGAGGGCAGAGACCTTATTCATTCTGTACATTAGTTTATTGAGTAGCTAAAACAGGTTCTGACATAAAAGAGGAGCTCCATGTATATGTATAAAATGAGAAAAACTAATATACTAGGTTTCACTAATTTCTTATTATTACTTGATGGGAATTATATGCATTTAAAAATTACTTCCTCCCATGACTAAAAATAGGTGATTTTTTTTCAAATACAGCTCCATCTTTGTAACCTAAAAAACTGATCCAAAATAGAAATTTAATATGCATACCTCATTTAAAGTAAAAACAAAAACTTGTATGTAATGGTATTTGTTTTTCGTCTTACATACTGACCAGATATGGACCGAAGGAATATTCATTGACAGGTTATCTATTTTAGATGAATATATCTATTATTTCTCATCTACGATTAACTATTTGGATTAAAAAGACAAGCGTTATTCTGAATGCACATATATTTCCATATTTTATGTTGAAGTACTTTAAAAACTTTATAAAAGGAATAATTCTTGATAAAATAATTGTGAGAATTAATTTGTCGTGCTTAATTTCTTTAAATCTTAAATCAGCTGAGTGTATTGAAATAATTCATGCTCAATTCATTTTATCAGCTTACCAAATATCGCTTTCTTTTGTTTCTATTTTATGATCTGATAAATAGAATCATCACACTATGTTATTCAATCATCATTCAAGTTTATTTATACGAATAAGGCTAGAAATGACTCATATCTAAGATTTGATCAAATAATAGTCCTAAGTAGGCATAAATAAGCAGCTAATCCAAGGGAAAATTGTGTTCATTGATTTTGTACTTAGATAACATAACACAGAGGAAGAATGTGGAAGGCAGAAATCTCATTTCTTTCATCTGTTTGTGATACCCAATGATGAAGTGATTACTAAAATCCCATGGGCTGTCGGGTCATACTTCATATCAGAGAGGAAGAAATGGTATTTCAGAGATTCCTGCTGCCAGCATCCCTGGGCTTCATAATATTTACTCATTTACATTTAAGATAATCCACTAGAAATTCCCACTTAATATGCCACCTTTGATATTCTGCCACTGGGCCCCTGTGGGTTTATCCTTATTTTTCTGATTTGAATTAATCTATGCCTCCATGTCTCCAGATAACCTGCTATCGTTGAAACCTGTCTGCTTAAATGAGATAAGCTGGAGAGAACTGATATTCTAGCCTTCAAATAGAGCCCGGAGATGTGGAAATGAAGCTTTCAATAACTCACGAATTCCCTTAACCGGAAGAAATAGCAAGTTCTTCTGCACCGCTGTGAATTCTCAAGCACTGTTCTGATCTGTAATACTTGCCCACAAGAAATAGAGCACAGATCATATGTTCAAAATCATCTTCTTAAATATATAGAATTCCACCTGAATGAAACTTAAAAAGAAAGGGAAAGCAGGTGCTTTGTTCGCTAAGTTGTCAGTATCAGAGAGCCTGATTATTTGCAACACCCTTCGTCTTTACAAATCGCCTTAAGGGAGAAAGAAAGAGAAGGTAGCTTCTGACAGAAGAGCTGTACAGTCTGATGGGTATTCATCATTGTAATTTGCGCACATTGCTTAAGTCTCTTCTACAGGCTCCTCAATCTTT
Source organism: Dipodomys ordii (assembly GCF_000151885.1). NCBI lineage: Eukaryota > Metazoa > Chordata > Mammalia > Rodentia > Heteromyidae > Dipodomys > Dipodomys ordii. The sequence goes on along the minus strand of NW_012267246.1, from coordinate 7,407,058 downwards.
AATTTTAACCTTTGCAGATCATCAATAGATTCAATATCAAAAATAATTCAGGATCGATACTATTGGTTTACAGGTAAATTGAACAAGAATAAGGAGGCTTGGTGATGTATTAGTTGCCTTGTCAACTGAGGCATAAAGATTCATGACTCTTAACCTATGTTTCCATCACAGACTCCGAGGAATACATAATGCAAATAGCTAATCAGGCACAGGACAGATGGATGGCATCACTGAAAATCAGTTATCTTTTCAAGGTTTTCAAAATTTATCCTATGTGAGGTTAATCCACTGACATAACACATAAGGGATCTCTGCTGACTTATTAACCATTCCTTTTAAGAATTCAATTGATTCCATGGAATAGCATTGTTTTTCTAGATAGTAACAATCCTTTTGATAGAGTGATTTAACCTAAACTATCTGGTTTACTCATCATATTAACTGTTGCACTTTACACTGCATTCAAAGGTAACCACTTATGAGAGTTTCTCTCACATATCTAGTCAAAATATAAGTTTTTAATAAATCGCAAAATAAAATACAATCTAATACAAGCAAGAGTTAGATTGAAAATCATGAAGAAATAATGTTGAGATTTTTTATTTTTACTTTGAATTTGTATTACTATTCCAAGGTCACCTTAACAAGTTAGCTACCAAGTTAACAAGTTACGTACGTTAAAAACACCAAGTCCCAGAAGCTGAGATCAAGGTTTTGGCAGGATTGCTACCTTTCGAAGGCCACGAGGAAATTGTTCTGTTCTTATTTCTGGAATTCTCAAGTAGAGATTTCGAACCTTTCCTCAGATGTGTGTGTGTGTGTGTGTGTGTGTGCGCGCGCGCGCGTGCATGAATCTAGAGAAATGTGTAGGGCTCAGAGTCAATATCTTTCAAACTTTCCCTGTCCATTTTACTTTTCTATGTGAAGCTTGATCAGGAACTAAGGAACTCACTAGAGATAAACATTAAGGACTTAGTACTAAGTCCTAATACTTACCATCCTTTGTGGACATACACACATGAAGTGTATTGATCTTTACAGTGACATCAAGTTAAAAATAATAGAGAGCACAAGACAATACAAACACTAAAAATGAATGGAAAACCAAAACAATTAAGGACTGGTGCATAGGAATATATGGTGATGACTTTCACCATATATGATAGTGTATGATGACCAATGGCTTGGTTTTGCATTTGTTTTGCATTTTATTAAATGAATGTTTCATCCAAATAATTCAGTCTTTAATAGATGATGACAAACATTTGACAGAAGTTGCAGAAGGATCTGAATGAGTCTACTGGAGTATGTAAAATATTTAATTCTTAAATAATAATGAATCTGATATACAATATATAAAATTAAAGGAGGAGAAGAATATTTTTGAGCTTCCCAAATGCAAAAGGATGGATTTATTGCCTTCATCCATCAATAAGAAATACAATATAAATATTTCCTGGGAGCTCACTTCTCCAATCTGCTTAAGGAGGGAAGGAGAATACAAAGGTCCTGGAGAGACACAACAGCATTTCAGAGGATTATTATACTCAATAGAAAAGAAAAGATAGAAATTCTTTTCATCCTCATTATAACACATTAATTTACTTTAAAGAGAGGAAAACTTTATTTCACCAAGAGAAACAGAAGTTTTTTTTTAAGAAAATGCTGATTGAAGTTAGTTTTGCCCCCAACCTAGTCTGACTTTTAAGCAGAAAACCAGAAGATTTGACAATTATTTTTCTGTTTGATGGACTTAAGCTGACAGAAAAAGAAAAGAAATGGAATAATTCTCCATCTCATAGGTGTTATAAAGTAATTAATGAAGGAATTGAATCCAAAGATTTTCAGGAAGAGGGGTTGGCATATGCTGGAGTATTTTTTTTTGGGTCCTGTCGTGGGGCCTGAACTCTGGGCCTGGGTGCTGTCCCTCAGCTCTTCAGCTCAAGGCTAGCGCTCTACCATTTGAGCCACAGCGCCACTTCCGGCTTTTTTCTTTTTGCTTATGTGGTGCTGAGGAATCGAACCCAGGGCCTCAGGCATGCAAGGCAAGCACTCTACCACTGAGCCACCTTCCCAGCCCGGATGCTGGAGTATGTTGAAAGCAGATCTCGAGAACAGAGAAACAGAATACACAACATTAAAACAAAAAATAATAAGATGTAATATGAACTAAAAATTCAGTACAAAAATAATTCTAATCAATTTAGTTCAAAGAATGTTACTGAGAAGCATGTATTATCATAATCCTCACTTTAAAAATAGGAGAAACAGAAGAGTGATCATACATTCTATGTTGCAAAGAAGAGTAATTATTTCTGTAACTTTTGTTGAATTATACAATAAGTAAAATACTTGGGGAACAGAGACTGAGAAGTCTAAATATAGAAAGAGAAATACCAATACCAATGCTCTGATGCTTGCCTGGAATATAAATCACAGAATTTTGCACAGATTTCAAGTAATTTTCTGATGACAGTATATTTAGACATAATCACATTAGCATCCATGTAAAAGCCAAGTAAAATCAATCCATTAAAGAGAATCAAGGATGGGGACTGGTGGCTCACACCTGTAATCCTAGTGACTAAGGAGGCTGAGATCCTATGATCACAGTTCAAAGCCACCCAATGAAGAAAAGTCCTCAAGACTTTGGTCTCTAATTAAGTACCAGCAAACTAGAAGTGTTGCTGTGGCTTAGAGTGGTAGAGCAATAGCCTAGAGCAGAAGAGCACAAGAACAACCAGGCCCTGAATTCAAGCCCTATGATCGATATACAAAAAATGACAAACATCAGAATTAAGGTAATAATAATAATTTAAAGGAGAACAGGCTGGAAGTTAATATTTAACATAATTTCAGAAATAACACAAACATATATCCTAGGTGAAATTATTTCCAATGAAGATAGTCTACAAAACATAGTCTACCAAACATGTTTTACTATTTTTTTAATTGCATAGTTTCTGTGCTTTTACAGAAAATTAAGATGTAACCATGAAGTCCCTATGAAGGAGAATAACTTTGCATCCTCTTGAACCAGCTGCTTCAAATAAATTTCAGAGGAATTAACTCTTGCAGATGTTTGCTTGTGATTGTGCCTACTTCACTCTTCCAAGTTTAAGTTTCTAAGCAGACACTTGTTTTTGTTGAGTCGGCATTCTGTATCTGAGGCTGTGAAGGTGACTGTGAACTGATACAGGCTGCTGTCTTTCATTTCAGCCATGACTCTGTGACAGTTGTAATATATATACATACATGCCACTGAAGATGTCCTTGCTTGTCTATGTTTCCAAATCTTACAAAGGATCCCCCATTTAAATTTTCTGAGTAATTACAAAATAATTACATTGTGAAAGACTGATACAGAACTTTACTAAGCTCATGTTGATTTTGAACAACTCAAGTGTGAATAGTTCAAATTGAGATATAATGTAAGATATAAACTGTAAAGCTCAAATTGGATTGTTATATTATTAGAAAAACAAAATTCGATAGTAACTCAGGAGTGTTTACATAAGCTATGTTGTAATGGCATTATATATCTACTGTGGAATTAGAATTACTGTAGCTATTATATCTTTAGTTCTTAATACTACCACTAGAAGACTTAAAAGTATTTATGCGGCTTGAATTATATTTCTATTGAACAAAGAAACATTAGACTCTAAAGTCTTATGAAGTAGATCCTATTATGTTAGTCATCTTCATATATTCCATATAAAGCAAAATAAACATTAGGTTAAACATTTGATATATAAGAATGATTAACAGACAGAAAAAAAAACTTAACAGAAAACTAGTGTTTTGAAGGCTTGTGACTCAATCCCCAGGTATACAGGTGCCCTAGTGTAGAAGGATTCTGGTCCCAGTGCAAATCATACAAAATTTAGTGAGATCTAATTTCAACAAATAAGCTAAGCTATGCATGGTGACACACACTGGTGATCTCATAAAAATGGAGGCTTGTCCAGGAATAAAATGGATACTCTTCCTGAAAAATAACGAAAGCAAAACTGGGACCACCCACACAAATTAGAGTTATTTTATTACTACAGTGAAGCACAAGTGAATTTATAAGGTTTTGTTGAAGTTTGTGAAAACTAAATGCAAATTAAAATATGGATTGCTGAAAATAATTTTGAAGGTGGGTTTTAGTGGCTATGTCTGTAATTGCAATTCAAAACCAGCTTGAGTAGAAACATTTTCAAGACTCCTTCCCCAGCAAATGCACTAGGTAGGTAGAGCACCAGATGCTCAAGAAGCTAAAGAGTGCAAGGCCTTGAGTTCAAAACACAATAGAAGCAAACTTTAGAAAGGAAATAATAATGAGAGAAAACGGATTAAACAAGAGAACATACTATTCCCATAGTAAGCAAAACAACATAGTATATACTGATTCTCCTTGGGAAATGTATATTTAGCCAGTGCCACTGGCTATAATCCTAGCTAGCAGGAGGCTGAGATTTGAGGATTGCAGTTTGAAGCCAGGAGGGGCAGGAAAGCCTGTGAGACTATTATATCCAATTAACCACCCTGAAAAGCTAGAAGTGGAACTGTGGCTCAAGTATTAGTCCACTAGCTTTGTGCACAAAAGCTCAGTGACAGTGCCCAGGCCCAGAGTTCAAGCCCCAGTACAGGTCTTTCAAATCCCATTCAAAATGAAATAAAACTGTTGAAAATTTTAAACATTATCTGCCATCTACCAAATGTATTACCATATTTACATTTTATAACATACAGAAGATTTTTACCTTTTCCCTCTTTATCTAGTTGATAATACAAATCATATTTATTACAAATTATGGTCTCACTGAAAGGCACAGGTTTCCAAGCCAGTGTGGAAATCTCTGAAGCCTGCAGAAGCTCCCCAGGTGCTACTTTCCAATCAAGAGATAAAGAAGGAAACAGGACTCCCCATTGTGCGCCCCACATCCTCCTTGGTTTGTTTCTGGCATGCATTCCTGGGAATGGATCCCAGAGGCCCTATGGTAAGGACTATGTGTGGGCAACACAATAAATTAAACCACCTTGAATAAAGTCAGCATGCCATTAGCTTGCTTATTGCCTGCAGAACTTGCAAGTTTTTCTGATTTACATTTTAATTTGGACACTCTTGGTCCCAAAACACACCACACACACACACACACACACACACACACACACACAAACACACACACACAAACACACACACAGAGTTCCTGTTAAGAACTCCAAGCAAAGAGGTATTGCTAAAAGCTTCAGATCACCAGAAACAAGAATGTTTTAAAAATTGTGGTTCCACTGATTATTATTTATGCATTCCTTCAGGGAGACTTGCTGGAGCTCACATTATGTATAACTGGGGGCTTTAATTGCATTCCTGAGCTGAAGAGTTTTGAGAATAAATAGATGTTATCCTATACGTGATCTCAGTCATTTTCAAGCCAACCTTGTGATGAGTATATTGTTGTTCTGCCTTAGAAATTATAATATTGATGATCATTGAGCCTTGATTGTCTATTTAATCCAAAATTCACCATTCCTTTCACATTCCTCTTCCTTTCCAAAATTGTTTGTTTCTTCTCAGCAAAAAAAGAAGGAAGGAAAGAACGAAGGTAACCACTTAAAATTTAAACATGGGATTGGAGGCGTGGCTCAGTGGTGGAGCGCTAGCCGATAGCCAAAGATTAGGTACTGAGTTTGATTCCCAATAAAATAAAAATAAACACTGCTCCATTCTTATTCTTTCTTTATTTCATCTCTCAATTACAGTAAACAGGATTGGCTTCCAATTTTCTCTGAAGTAATACTATGAGAGTCAGGATTCCACTGTGGGCTCTGCACTCCAGTTTCCTTGGTTTACTTTTATGTGTCATGCTGAGGTGCAGTTAGCCTAAAGACACATATGCTACCTGTGTTATTTACTGGTAGAACTGTTTTAACTTAGTTTCTGTAGCTTTTGCCTTATTAATTTATTCTTTAATGCTCCAAATATATCAAGATAACAAATTTTTCTTAAAATATTACCAATGGGTGATAAATAATGAGTAGTATACGTGGAAATACTGAAATATTAAATCAAGTAACCTAGTCATTTAATGATAGGAAAAAATGAGTAAATAAAGCTAATTGCTGGTTCATCACTGATGGGATAAGTCTAAGAATTAAAACACTGTAGCCAGGAGATACTTGTTTAAAACTATCTGTAATGTTTGGCCTACTATTCCAAACAGTTTACAAGTTCCATTACAATAAACATGTTCTTATAACTTCTAAGAAATATATTTTTCCTGGGCTATTGTTCTTTTATAGTTTGGCAATAACCTTCTGCTCTATTATATGATAACAAGCAAGCTACTCAGCATCTATGACTGCCAATTTTGTTCTTCTGTCTTGGGGATTATGAAGAATTATGTGACCATTGCTTGATAGAATAATCAATAATAGAATCACTACTACAGTATTTTTTTCAGAAACTATGAGATCCATTTTTCTATGAATGCCAGTTTTCTGGTTCTTTGATAGATTTCACAATCACTCACCTACATGTATTTCTCATACAAAGCAGCACATGTTCAGAAGAATAAGTCTTCCTACCAAAGAAATATTTCAAAGTGTGCATGCTAACAAAGGGGCATTCATCAAAAATAAAGCTCATCCCTTATTAATGCATAATAACACTTAAATTACTCTACATAGAGCCTCAAATTAATAGCATCTAATTTTAAATTGTAGTTTATAATGCAAGTAAAATATCTAACCACTTTGCATAAGCACCTTAAATTTCTGCATGGAAAATGAATATACTTCTGAAAATATTCTACAAGATAGATTGAAGATATTACAGAGTACAACCACAGGACTTATTTTAAAATGAGGTTTTCTCAATTATTACATTAAAAATCAATATTATAATCTTAGGTAAATCATTTAGGAGCTATGTCATATTAGGGAATCTTTTTACATTGTTAAGCTTTTGACTGTAGTTGCACAGGTTATTAATTGCTTATAATGTACCTACTACTTTTCTAATCAGTACAATTGTATTAATAATTCATATTTCCATCATGTTCATTTCACTGATGAGATGACTACTGTACACAAAGATGGATAAGGTCACAAAGTTCATTTTTTTGTTAGAGGAGAAAGGAGAGCTTGTATACAGGATTTTCAATCAACCTGCTTACTGCATGTTCTTCATATGAATATAAATCAAGATCATACAGCCTAATGCATAGTAAACTTTCCAGGTAAAATAATAACAGACATTATTGTAATTACCATCATAAATGTCATTATAGCATTGTAGAAGCAGCAGAGTAAATCAGAATGGGCAATTGGTATTATATAGGGGTAGCTTGGACACATAGTAAGGCAAGATAAGCCTAAATCCAATGTATTGTACCAAAGTTACCATTGAGGCTTTATGTTTTACCATACTAGGTTGCAAATACATTATCTATAAATCAATTTTGTCTCACTAAATACTTACATTTATTTTAAGCATACCCATCTTACCACATACATAATTTTAAAAATTTATATTATTTCTCCTCATACTACAGTCACTTGAATTAAATTAATTCCAATATATTTAAACTAGATTCCCAACACCTGAGATTAACTTAAGTAATTATAGTACTCTTGTTTCCTTGTTTTGTGTCTCAGCATTACTTCACATTATACTGTTCCATAGCACACTAACAGGGCATTTTGCAATTTAGCTGAAAAATAAATTTTCATAATGATATTTAAGTTGCTCTGCCAATGCAAGAAATCCCGTATTTCATTACCACACCAAAGAGAACAGCTTCTAAGTATATAACTCTAATGATCTTAAATAGTTCCCTGGCTCATAATGCAGTAGAAGTACAATGGAACTAGAATTCACATGATAAAATCCATAGTAGCCAACTACTATAAACAAAAGTGTCCCACAAAAGGAGTCTCATTGTTAATAAACATGCCAGTAGGAGTCTTCTCCCCGGTGAGCACCAGACGGAAGCCCAAGTCACTTACATCATCATATATTTTTTAAGTTTTTAAAAATTCATTCATTTTAGAACCAGGTGCTGATGGCTCATGCCTGTAGTCCTAGTGTCCTAGTGACTCAGGAGTCTGAGATCTGAGGATTGCAGTTCAAAGTCAGCCAGGACAGAAAGCCAGAGAGACTCATCTCCAATAAACCAACAGAAAACTGGAAGTGGTGTTGTGGCTCAAGTGGTGGAGCGCTAGCCTTTAGCTGAGGAGCTGAGGAACAGCGCCCAGGCCCAGAGATCAAGCCCAACCACCGAACAAAAAAAAATTATTTTAGGATCTTTTTTTTAAATTTTTGGACTGCATTGAACAAAATGAGCTTGTTTAAGACACCTATGAATGTCAGCTTCTAAATCGGAAATGGTTTATAAGAGTAGAATGAACACTAACATAGAACTTTAGTTTCAGAATCCCAGAGGAATCTCAACAATATAGAATGCATGGACATAATTCTAAACTTCTATATACCATGTTTTTCAGTAATGCACGTGATGACACAAAACTCAAGATCTTAAGGGCAAAATCTCACTCTTGGAATTGCAAAAAGTTGAGAGAAATTTCTCCCTTCTGGAAGCCCTGAACACAGATATTCCACAGTTAAACTTCCATTATACCCAAAATGACGGTTGTGTTCAGTTGTGCCAATTTGTATACTCTTCCAGTTTTGAAGAAATATTTATTTCACATTGTTTGATTTCAACCCATTTCATTTATGTCTATAAATTCAGGTTAGATATAACAATACTACAAGACTTAGCTCAAGGGGTAAGTCTGGCACAGTAACATCTGCATAACACTGCAATAGCTCTACCACCCTGGCAACAACTCTACTGTATGAGAGATGTCTCTCCATCCATCAGTTTCCACTTGTTTTCTGTCCTGAGAAAACTGCCTTAATCTTTCCTTAGGTCCTGTCTCCAAATGAAGTAATTGCCTGCCTTTAAGCTCCGCTTACTAAAGATGTCTCTCTCTCTCTCTCTCTCTCTCACATACGCATACATACAAACCATATACAATAACAGCATTTCCACAGAGCTTAGAAGCTTCTGTTGTGAACCTAATATTTGTTTGTATTTTTATATTCTTATTACCTTTAAGGAGTTGTACAAAGGAGCTGCCATTTAACTGAGCAAGTTAGGCATGTGATGTATTTGATCAAAGTCATGTCTTTCATTTTTCTTCCCCGTCCCTCCTTCCCGTACTCCTCTTAATTTTGTAGAATGTATATTGAATTCTTGACTGCATTCTCCCCTCTTCTCCTCTTCATTCATCTACCTCTTTCCCTTTGACTGCCCTCCTTTCTTTTTTTTTTTTTTTGGAGGGGGGTCTGGTCATGGGGCCTGACCTCTGGGTCTGGGCGCTGTCCCTCAGCTCTTCAGCTCAAGGTTAGCGCTCTACCACTTGAGCCACAGTGCCACTTCCGGCTTTTTTCTTTTTGCTTATGTGGTGCTGAGGAATCGAACCCAGGGCCTCAGGCATGCAAAGCAAGTGCTCTACCACTGAGCCACCTTCTGAGCCTGACTGCCCCCCTTTCAATGCCTGTTTCTGAGTTTATTTTGTTGAACTTTGTCTTTCTAAGGAATTACACTGTTTGAATTAGTTGAAACATGGTGAGGTTTGTTGTAGGAGCTAGCTGCATTTTTGCAAACAAATTTAAGGTACTCCTTCTTGAGGTCACTCTCCCCCCCTGAGCCAACAAGCACGAAATCAGAAGAGAAATAAAACCATTAGACTCTCTCCATTAAGATCCGCTGTCAACTCTGCAAGTCTGTGACATTCTAATACAATGCAGTATCCATTCCACTCATGTTATTTGTTGGCACTGAGGAACTCACCAGATGAGAATTATTAAATCTGTTTTGATAAAAATATGAATGGTCTTAAGCGTTATGCTTCATACATAAGCACAGTGCTGTTGAATAATGAACACCTTGAGAAAAGGTCCTGAAATACATACATGATATGCTCAGTGGAATAAAAGACTAAGAATATATTACTTCAGTTAAGGTTTACAATTTGCTCACCAGGAGCATCTGGGTTTTCTACTCTCTTCTTCTTCTCTCATTTTCAGAAAGCCAATGGTAAAAAAGTAGAGAGTTACAGCAATGGTGCAGTGAAGTTGTATTCACCAATTCTGTGGGTTATTGAAGGAAACAACGCAAGATGTCATTGATTGCTTCATTTAAGGGGAGGAATTTGCTTTTCTGTATGATAATTTTCTCAGTAGATAACTTTATTACTTGAATCGTACTTCTTTTTAAGGATATTTATTTTAAAAATTTCAGAAAGAAATGAAGGTATTTTTGCTATTACATATGAAACAAAGGACTATGATTTTTTTTCTCTTCTGCTTTCAAGGAAAACACTTCACAAAAAATGTTAAAAGAAACTGGTCATTTTATGCTACTGAACTATGCTATTTTTCAACATTCATTTCCTACATTAATATCTTCCATTTGAGTTTTGTTCACTTATGGCTGATTTTGTATATCTCCACATCTATTGACTTATACTATGCTTTATAATTTTAGTCTCAAGTTGAAATGCACAGCCGTGTTTGTTTCATATCTACAGACCGAATATAAAAGGTACAATTAAGCCCAAAAGTCTAGATTCCTAAAGATGTTTCATTAGTTGGGAATGAAATAGAATGATTCATTCTCATATGATCATATAACATGCTGGAAATTTGTGTATCATTTTTGCTAGGGCAAGTAGGCATAGGTGGAATTCTTCCACAAATGTATACATCTAAAGCTGTTAAATCTATAAATTAGCTTACAAGCTAGAGACTTTGATGGTATTATGAAGCTAAGGATGTTGAGATAGGATGGTATGATGATTCAAGTATTTCCAATACAATCCTAAGCTATGTGAGGCGAGAGCAGATTGAGAGGATGAACTCAGAAGCCAAGAAAAATCTTGCTTCTAGAAGATTCTAGAAGCTGGGAACAGCAAAGAATCTCCTTTAATACTTCCAGAAGGAACTCACTTGCCAATACCTTGATTTAGTGCTCTCAGACCAATCTGCAACTTCTAATAGTTGAACTTTACTATGTGTTTTAATAAATTTATGTCATCTAGTTTGTAATACTTTGTAATAGACATAATAGGAAATGTAGGAAAAAGAAATGCGTATCTCCTCTTGTCATTCATTTTCCAGCAGATATAATTTTATGAGTAAACATTAATAGATAAAAATCAAAATATCTTTGAACTACAATGTATTATTTATTTTCTCATTCATATGCCTATCTTTCAATAGAACTTGTGCAAAAGATTATTGTTTTCCATAGGATAGTCAATGACTTAAATACAATACTGGGAAAAATTATATATGAAATATCTCCTTGAATAGTTAATTTCTTTTTTATGTATCAACTCACTAGGATTTTGTCTGAATTTATAAAGCTATCAAGAATAAAGTATCACACATATACTGTAATTTTTTATAAGATTTTGCTTGAATAAAGGATTTTTGCCATAACTGGTTAAGATGCACTTGGATATGAACCACAGAAACTTATTTATTAGCAAGAATAAACTTTGTACCAACTAGGTAGGTCTCAAGGCATGTTGCTATGATGGTTATTACTAGCTGAAGCCACTCTGTTGCTAGCTGACAGGAGAGTTGCCTTTACCCTGCCTGCAAAAAACAGCAACAAAAACAAACCTGTAAGATAACCCTCCTCTAGTGGAGACATGGTTGGATTTCTTTTTCTGTGTTACCATCATCCTGCTGTTTTAGCTGACCAGTTCCTGTTCTAGAAGCACTTAACTAAACAACCAAGTGTAGCCTTTTTATTGTTAATTTATGTGTACTGAAGCTATCATTGAGTACTTTGGATCCTATTCAGATTATTCCTGTATTGATTAGTATTTATTTTTTCTTTTTTTTGGGGGGGGGCTCGGTCATGAGGTCTGAACTCTGGGCCTGGGCGCTGTCCCTCAGTTCTTCAGTTCAAGGCTAGCTCTCTACCACTTGAGCCACAGTGCCATTTTCGGCTTTTTTTTTTTTTGCTTATGTGGTGCTGAGGAATCGAACCCAGGACCTCATGCATGCAAGGCAAACACTCTACCCCTTAGCCACCTTCCCAGCCCCTATTTTTTTCTTTATTTGACATTTTACTTTGAAATAAAGCATATTTATTTTCTAAATCAAATTTTAAAAAAACGAAAAAGGAATACACTAACTTCTGTCCACCAGAGCTGAAAAACTCATAGAGACGTAGTGAGAGCAGAACTAAAATTATAGTCTCAAAAATTGCATGAGAACTTTGCCCATTTCCCTTGTATGCTTAACTGAATTAGGGAAGGGAAGGGGAACAAAAAATGGTGAGTAAAGGACAAAAGGGGAAACCAATGCAACAGTGATACTCACTAGACACTATGTTCGAATATGATCTGGGGTGAGGGGGAAGGATAGAGAGAGAAAAATGAGAGAGGGCAACAATTCCACAAGAAATGTACTCACTACCTTACTTATGCAACTGTACCCCCTCTGTTCACCATCATGGCAATAACATTAAAATAAAAAAGGGAGACATTCATGATTCTTGACGTCCATGATTCCTTGATCTTTATTATAAGAAGATGTTTTTGAGTGTCAACAGGAATTAATGGTAAAAGATGAAGGCCATGAGAGAGGTTGTATTCTAGAACTTGCCCTTATCAACTGCACCAGGTTCTGTGTCTGTATATGGGGAACCGAATAGACTATTTCATATGATTTGTATGAAGTCGAGCTAAGTTTTGTATAATATTAAGTTTCTGGCACAATGCATGCTCTCTCTCTACTTCTCAGAAAAAGTTTATAGAATTATTACAATCAAATTATCAGTGGGAAAATTTAACTGACATATTTTCTTGTTTTTATAATACCCATATATTTCATTTTTGTTTTAGGTGAGAAAAAGAGAACCAGCAATTATGTATTAGGCATAATCAAAATTCATTATCATATTATTAATAAACTTTTATTACAAATAAATGTACCTAACCTTTAAAGAGTGACAAAGTCAAGCTCTACTATCTGTATTATAGGATTGGCTCTGTAAGTTCAACCACAATTAACTCAAAGCTCAATCAGGATGCCTAAGTCCTTTCATGCAAAATAAAGTTTCAGAAAAAGTGAAACTTCTTGCCACAGCTTTTTATAGCATACTTCTGCTCTGATTAACCCGTGAATGTAGACTTTATTTAAAGAATAAAACGCGTGCAGGTATATAGGGAAATGTTACGACCGTCTGTGAAGTCTGTGATTTTCGTTCGTTAAAGTTCGTGCTCATTAGCAGGCATGTGTTCTTATACTTTGAATTCAAAAAGTGTGACAGGTGGAAATCCAAACTGTTTCATTTATGCCACAGTGTGAGCTGCTGAAATGAAAAGTGCCATTTGGAATAAGTTTGGTGTCATGACCCTATTTGGAGAACAATTTATGAGTCTGTGAGTGCACATCTGAACAATGTTATGCAACCAAGCTTGTGCCTGGATGACCAGAAAATGAGACATGGTGGGAATTATCTATCTAATACTAATTCTAAGCTATTTTTGCATGATAGTCTTTGCATCTCAGTGGAAAGAGGTACACGCAAAAGGTCATACAAAGCACCTATAAAGCAAATCCAGACTTGTGGAGATGTGTAGGTAAAAATAGGAGTTGCTGAATCCAATTTTAGCTGAAGGGATATTGTTTGGGACCATCAGTGGTGTCTGAACAGCCAGGTGTGATGCAGGGTATGACACATTTTTCATTGACTTTTTGAGGTGTGCTACCTTCCTGTCCATTCCTCTACCCTCACTTCACTTGCTGGGATCCTCAGGATGGATAATTCTGTAGCATTAATCATGAGTTATTTTTGAAACCACTTTTCACTGACTTATTCAGATCTCTCAAGTGCCAACATATTTTTTTAAATAAAATACAAAATCGTTCCATGTGTTTCTCTTACTACAAATCTCATCCAAAAGTCTTTAGGTATCAGATATCTGTGAAGCACAAAGAGATATATGTTTTCCAAAATGCTGATTTTCACTTGAAGACTCCAATTTTATCTTTGGCAATAAATACTGGCTTGAAGAGGGATGCTTTATTTAACTTTAGAACATGCTTAGCAAATATACAATCCTGAACAACGAAGTTTTATTACTATTAATCTTTCAAATAAACATGGTATTTCTTTAGGGGCAAAATCAAACAATACTCAGTTAAATTAGCACACAACTCAAACAATCACAGAAATAACGTTGGTAAATTAGTCATTGTGCTTAAATATGCAGGAGAAATACCACATATTTCTTCCATTGAAAAATGCTCCCTACTGTGAACATTTAGGAACAGCAATAAATGCAAAAACTTTCTTAAGCAAAACTAACCTTTCTTGTCTTTTTTGTATGCAGACCACCATCAGAAATTTACTCGTCTAAGTAAATGTCACAATTATCAGGCACTTCTTATTTCATACAAATATGTAATCCTTCTAAAAGTAATTAAAGGCATATTACCATTTTATAATTCAGAAAACTCAAGAAACAAGCTGCCTGGATTTACATGGCCAATAAATGCTGACTAAGTCTTTGAACTCATTATATTCTATTGAAAAGTTTACCCACTTAATTACCTCTTTAAGTGTTTGTTTGCCAGTTCACCATGTTTCTTAATAAATTGATATGATTATTGTAAATCTATACTGACCTTGTGCAAAACACACAGCAGGAACTCAAAATGTGAAAGAACTAATTGTCAAGAAATAACTAATGATTTGATATTCATACTATTTCTATTACTTTAAATATAGTTGACAAAATTATGTGTCCAAACCGCTGAAGTTTCCCAGAAAAATGGGGAAGGAGACAAAGATGAAATTCTACACAAGAATGACTTTTTCTGTTGGAAGAGATATTGTTTATGCTGCTGATAATTTTGCTGCCATTTTAGTATTTATGACAACTCAATCTATTATTAAATGCTATATAATACTATTTAAGAAGACAGAACTGCTGGTACCTGTCACCACGTATAGATATAGATATATAGATATAGATGTGTATATATTTGTGTATCTGTGTATTTATCTATGTATTTAATACTATATAAAATATATGTGCCTGTACATCTCACAAAACTTCTGATAATAATGTACAAAGACTTTTTTTTTGTCGGTTGTGGGTCTTGAACACTGGGCCTCGGCTCTGTCCCTCAGCTCTTCAGCTCAAGGCGAGCACTCTACCACTTGAGCCACCACAGAGCCACTTCTGGTTTTCTGAGTAGTTTATTAGAGATAAGAGTTTCACAGATTTTTCTGCCCCAGCTGGCTTTGAACTATGATCCTCAGATCTCAGCCTCCTGAGTAGCTAGGATTACAGGCATGAGCCACAAGTGCCTTTTTAAAGGCCAAGTTGACCGGTTATACACTTCTATTAAAACAATTAAGTTTGGCAAATATATCCGATGCAGCAAGTCCCAAAAGATTAAAAATCGTTACCAACTAAGTGTACCAGTTCAAGATCCACTGTTCAATATTTAATTAAAAAATAACTCACTCTTTGGGTGCTTCCTTGCAAATTATATGTAGCTTCAGCTCCATTTCAATATCATTAAAAAGATTTATGAGTGCCACCAAAGACTTTCTTTGCATGAAATATTTTAAAACCTGCATCAGCTCCAAAAGTTATCAAGGCTAGTGAGCAGTTTAGTTTATCTAGTCAGATATAAGAGAAAATGGATTAAAATAACCAAAGTTAGTGGTGTGGTTCATTTCAACCCTATAAACTCACAGCAATGTGTTCTTACTCCCCCAAAAGACAGCAACAAAGCAAAGGATTTCTCCAGTGTGCAAGTTGCAAACGAGCAAGGGAAAGGGAGAAGGGAGCTGTTAAGAGGAGCTTTAGTTTTGCAATTCTGTACTGTAATAAGTTAGGTAATAAGTTCTTTCCAATTATCCAGCACATGCTATTTTTTTCATGATCCGCATGTATTTGCTTAAGGAAAATTCATGTTCTAAAGTTGGAAATGTTAGTAAAGAATACAGTGCTGCTAAGTAAATTAGTAAAATGAAGACAGATAGGAAGTAATTAACCATGAATATATTTACGCAGTTGCTGACATTAGAGCTTATTTAAGTTCTTCTCATTAACTCACTATTTCAAAACTGCCCTCTGCTATACAATTGAGTCAGAATGCTGAGATTTGCTCACTTTGTATAGTAGTGTCAAACAAGCAAGGATATCTGAGTAGTAAGTTAACATGAAACTGACTATAGTATACTAATTCTCATGTTTACATTTAAGCATAATTGTTATCTTTTAAAACAGAAGTCTTGGGCTGGGATGTAGCTCAGTGGCAAAGCGCTTGCCTAGCAAGCACAACGTCCTGGGTTCGATTCCCAGTACCAAAAAAGAAAAGACAAAAAAAAAAAACAGAAGTCTTTAGGAGGTATAAGCATTTCCTGTTTACTTTTTTTTATTAATGTTTTTTTTATTGTGAAAATACCATACAGAGGGGTTACAATTGCATGAGCAAGGTAATGAGTACATTTCTTATCAAGCATTGTTGCCTGCTCCTTTGTTTACTTTTACACAATGTGTTTTTCTGTTTAGTTTTTGAGACAGGATCCTGCTATTTAGTTTAGATTTGCCTCAAATTCGTGTTCCTCTGAACACTACCAGAAATTTTGGGGCCAGTTATGAACCACCATTCCTTCTCTATTGCAAAATTCTTTAATGTACTTCCTCTGTCTACACTAATAACGACACATGGGTATATACTCTGAACAGAGAACAATAATTTTCAATTCCTTATGAATGGTTCAGTTTTGTACTTTGCTTTATTAAAGAAACTAATTTTACATATTATTAACTATCTTTGAAGGAAATTCTTCTCTGGTGAGAATAAGTATGTCTTGTTGCATAAAAGATGGAAAATAAATAATAAAGAAAGTCAAAGATGGTCTTTAAATCTCATTTATCATTCTAAAACAAAGATGAGAAATAAAAGGTAATACCTAGGGGAAAATGCAAAGTATGAAGTAAAATATACTGGCACCATGTAAGGATGAAAAATACCTTTAGAAAAGTGAATGGAGAGGGGGAGTTACGGGAAGATGGCGGAGGAGAAGCTGGAATCTGAACAAGCTCTCGAATAGAAAGCAGTTTTAGAGTTCCAGTGAACAGTCCTAAGCCAGAAAATCACACCAAGTGTGCCATCAAAGGACAGAGAGTTAGACAAGAGAGGGGAAGCCAAGGCAAGGAGACACATCTGAGTGCTTTCGGCAGCCGTCGCGGCAGCGGGAGCGGTGACAGCGGTGACCGCAGGGCACCATACCTGAGCCACACAGAGTCCGGGATGAAGGAGCCAGACGCAGCAGGCCAGTGGATTCTACTCAACACCAGCAAGAACCAACAAGGAGCGGACACCTTCATCCTGCAGTTTGCAGACCAGAGACGACCCAGAATCCAAGACTCCATGTGAGTAGAAGCCTGACGTCCTCACTCCTTCTCAGGGAGCAGAGGAGGGAAGGCCACCCCTCCCCCCCCCCAGCACCGGTGATCTCCATCTTGGATACCAACAAAGCTTGGAGGAGCTGCCAGCTCCAACTCAGGCCTTGGAATGAAACGAGTCATTTAGCAGGTCACAAGAACTTAACAGCGGCGTGACCTGCCAGACTCAGCTCCATCCAGGGAAAAGTCACCCAGCTCGAGCGCCAGCCCTAGGAGTGGCTTTACTCACTGGGTAATGAGAGCCAGAGGCTGTCCCTCCCTCTAGCAGCCTCCACAATCAATTGAAATTCAGTAAACAGAAACCCTGAGAATGGCTCCCAGGCTGGGCTCTGTGAGGTCTTCACAAAATAGCCCAGGGAAAAGCTGCTGTTTGTTGAAAGGCCTCAACTCTACCCAGAACCTAGCCTCATCACTGCATCCTCCTCTTTTGTGATTCTCAAAGCAGATCAGCCTCCCATTAAACTAACCTGGGAGGGGGATCTCAAAATCCTGGGTAAAGCAGAGCATCTTTCTGCCTGTTCGAACAAACTGACTTAAGAAACCAACCAAGCCACAGGACCACAGGCAGACCAGAGACTCCAACAAGAGGCTGGTTACAGACACAAGGGAGATACAGGATTTTTCCCACCCCTACCAAAAACAATCAAAGAACTTTTTTTTTTCTTTTTCTTCTTTTTTTTTTTTGGTACCTAATATAAAAATTTTTTTTTCTTTCCTAAAACCTTTTTTAATCTTTATTTTTTGCCTTTTTTGAAAAAAAATTGTATTCCAGTAACTTTTTTTTCCTCTTATAATTTTTATTTTAGGGATACGTGAATGTGCGTTTTTCTTTCTTTTCTTGTCTTCTTTCTCTTTTTTCTTTTTTAATTATCTTTTTGTTTTTTGTTTAGCTCTAATGAACTTCTGATTTTTTTTCTTCCTTTTTTATTCTTTTCACCCTTTCCTCTCTTTTGTTCTTCTTTATGTGACTTAACTCTTGTCCTGCACATCCTCAGATAAACCTGTAGTTAACTAGTAGACCCTATCCCCCATTGTGTACACACTTAATCCACAAATTTATTACTCAATTCAAAAACTCTGAGACAAATTCCTTAATAGCAGTACTACCTCTTTATACCTATATAATATTTTTTAAATTTTATTTTATTTGTGAACATCTGTACAGAGGAGTTACAATTACATGAGCAGGATAATGCGTACATTTCTTACGAAGCATTGCAGCCTCCTCCTTTGTTTACCCTTCACATCCCTTCCCAGCCTCCCGCCTCCCCCCCAATCCCAATCCTTCTCCTTCTCCCCTTTCCCTCCCCCCCGCACCAACGTTGTAAAGCTCGTTTTGGACATATAATATTTTGAGCATTTTTATTTTTAAGTTTTTCACATCTCCTCTAGGTCCCTCCCTTCTCTCAGTATATTCATGTTCCTCTCTAAATAGATTGTTTTCATTCTCCATAATATTTTTAATTTTTACTTTTCTATTTTTTTCTCGTGTTTTTCTTTTCCCTTTCCCTTTCTTCTTTTTCTCTCTCTCTCTCTACTTGCATCCTACCCAACCTATTACCTGCATTGAGATTAGGACACAGTTAACTCTCCCTGTGCCTCCCCACACAAATCTATTCCTATATTTTACCCACATCTCTCCCAAACCCTAATTATTTCTGGTTTTCAAAATTCTTCTCTGCAGATCGAATCCCATTAACATATAGTTGTTTGATGTTGAATACATGCATCTGTTGAACTAGATTGTATCTGTAGACCATTGACTGTACAAATTCAGACTTTGGTTGATGCTTGCCTTAAGATAGTGTTCTACCACAAGACTGGTGCTATTTTCATCTCAAATGGGGAGAGTAAGCTGGAAAAACACAAGAAAAATGGCAAATCCGGGTATCTCAATTCCCAATCTTGATAATCAGGGGACAGAACAGATAATGAATAATCCAGAGGAGAGTTCCCAAATAGCTCTACAAACACTGCTGGCAAACATGATAAATGAAAAGATTGAAAACATACAAAGGACTCTGTATGAGCCTGATAGGGAGAGAGAGAGGAGGCAATCCAAAAGTTTATACAGGAACAATTTAAACATGAGGAAGCTACTCAAAAACTGATACAGGATTTGCATGAGCAGCTTGAGAAAGGCAGGAATGGCATGAGCAGGCTGAGAACACTCAAAGAGAATTGCAGGAATCCCATGAATGGGAGGAAGCTAATCAAAGAGGAATACAGGAATTGAGAAACCAGGTAGAGAATACACAAAGATCACTAAAGGCATTCATGGAATCCATTAACAAAGAGCTGAAGGAAGTCAGGGAGACCACAAAGGGAATGCTGAATGGAACCCAACAGAAGGAATGGGAATCCAAAGAAACCATTACCAATCAACTAAGTGATTTGAGAATAAACACTGGACACCAAATTAAGGAAGTAAAGAAATTCATACAAGATCTAAAACAGAGCTTCAACA
>NW_012267246.1:7386075-7386708 GCF_000151885.1 Dipodomys ordii | reverse complement strand
AACTGAGAATCCAAGAACCATAGGAAGAACCCAGTTATTACAGCCCCCAAGAAGGTGGATAACATGGCAGGAACTCCCAAATACCTCTCAGTCCTTTCTCTTAACGTTAAGGGACTGAACTCTCCAATTAAGCAACATAGACTGTCTAGTTGGATTAAAAAACAAGACCCTTCTATCTGCTGCCTTCAGGAGTCACATCTTGCCTATAAAAACAAACACATTTTCAATGTTAAAGGTTGGAACAAAATCTACCAAGCAAACTGCCCTCATACACAGGCCGTAGCTGTAATCCTAATATCAGAAAAAATAGACTTCAATTTAAAATTTGTGAGAAGTGATAAAGAAGGTCGCTACATACTAATTAAGGGATCTCTCCATCAGGAGGATATTACAGTTCTAAATATCTATTCGCCAAACAATGGAGCACCCAAATTTATCCAAGAAACACTACTTTCCCTCAAATCCCATATAGATCCAAAGCATTAATTGTAGGGGATTTTAACACACCACTCTCCCCACTAGATAGATCAACCTGGCTAAAACTCAACAGAGAAACCGCAGATCTAAACAGCTGCATAGATCAACTAGACTTAACAGACATCTACCGAACATTTCACCCAGCAGCATCAGAAT
>NW_012267246.1:7379821-7386025 GCF_000151885.1 Dipodomys ordii | reverse complement strand
TGGGAAGGGATGTGAAGGGTAAACAAAGGAGGAGGCTGCAATGCTTGGTAAGAAATGTATGCATTATCCTGCCCATGTAATTGTAACCCCTCTGTACGATATGTTCACAAATAAAATAAAATAATAAGAAAAGTGAATGGAGAAATAAATTCAAGAGCAAGTGAGTTCCACACCTGATTGGAAACCCGGTAGAATGAGCTTTGCCAAGGCTTTTCCCATATATTGGCTTGAGGCTAGGTCAACAAAAGCATACATATCCCTTAAAAATGAAAATGAAAACAAACAAAAGTGAATATATCTCTTGAATGTTTGGTGGTAACACAAAAGAAAAAGTCATTTTGATTCTTTTAATGAACACAAAACTGCTATCAAGAAAACCCAGCAAACTACTCTAAATGATTACTTATGCTTCTTCCTTTTCTAAAAATGCATTATCTTCTCAAATAAAAATGGAAATAACAAGTAAAAATTATTTTTAAAAGAAGAAAATTCAAATTAAAGAATATCTGAAGAAAGTATCCCCTAAAATATGAGCTGCACAAATTTTCATATGTCATGTGAATTACGTATTTTCAGTAGAAATTACATAGAAAATGGCATAAAAAGCCCACTTAAAAAGAAAGATATACAATGGATTAATAGAGAACCTGAATATCATCAAGGTATGTAATGTAGATATATAAAAACATTGCAATAAAACCCTTTTATGTAATGCCTATATATATAATATCATAATTAAAAAATAAGTGATTATGTAAGACCCAGAATGGTATAAGGGTAGATTTGGCAGGTCTCAGTTTAGGTTATTCTAACAATCAAGATGAACTGGCCTGAGAAAAGAAGGCTCATTTCCAGTTAACAGTTGAATAAAGTTAACTAAATAGTCAATGGAAGGACTTAAGAAAAGGAATTAAAATCATCACTAGAAAAGGAGCAAAATAATCAAAGAACAATGAAAATTATTTGAGAAATACATGTTGATTCAACCATTGTGGGAAGAAGAAAGAAAATAATTATGGACGATGAAATTTTATTTGTCCATCAGAAAGAATGATATTTCATTATTTGCAAAGAAATAGATGGACCTGCAAAAAAAATAAGTGAATTAAGCTAGGCCCAGTAATACAGAAACTCATGATCTTTCTCCTTTATGGATGCTGTATCTAGTCAATTAATATAGAAATAAAAACATTTGGGCATGTATTCAAGTATACAAATATGTATTAACTGAAATATGGTTTTTTCAGTGAAGAATTCAAATGGTGTAATACTTGTAAGAAACTAACCCACTACCCAACAAAATGAATACCAAGAAACTGGTACTTGAAATATAGGAAGGTTGGGTCAAAAGGAATGGGGTGAATGAATGATGGAGGAAATTGAGGAAGAATGCAGTCATAATATGCAATTTATATTCTTTGAAACTAGGAAAATTGATGGGAAGGGTTGGGTTGGAAGGGATGGTTGGGAATGATGAAAGAGGTTACATCGAATCATGAAGAATTATATTTTAAATTGACTTATTGAATGGTAACTTCTTTGTACAACTAATTATAGATAATAAGATATAATTCAAAAGAAAAGAAGTATGAGAACAACAAAAAAGTAACAAGGAGGAAGTGGAGCTTTGTTTCAATGATAGCCTTGAGCAAAAAAATTCAGGGACAGTGCACAGCTCTGAGTACAAATCCCTGTTCAAAAGGAAATATACTTATTATATGACCTATGTTACTGTAACACTTCAGAACATTTTTTAGAGTAAAAATTAATAAAATAACAAATAATAAATAAAAAGTAATGAGAGCAGAAATAACTCCATTGGAAAAAATAGACCTCAATATCTACAACCATAACCCAATAAAATTAAAAAAAATAAGATTTAAAATGAAACAAGAGCATCCCTAGTTACAAAACATTTCACAATAAAGTATTAACTCAAAACATTAAACTTTGAGTATAAATTAATATAAAAAAGTCAAAGCTTCCTTACACAAAACTTTAAAAGCATTTCAGCTCACAGTGAGCAAGGGAAAAGGTAGAGAAATTCAAAAATTACTTTGACATGAAACTTCTTGATGACAACGTTAGACTGTCACAACAGAGATGCACCCTTTTGAAGAAACTCAACAATCAATGTTTGAGTCAATGGTTTTAAACTAGCTAAGCTCTCTGTCAAGAGAATTGGTCTATTGGAAAGGTTTTATATGTTCAAGATTTAAGGAAATAATATCAGAAAGAATGTCATCATCCCATCTACGAGGAAATGGAAAGACTTGGCAAAAAAAATCATATTAAGTGAAGTAAGCCAGACCCAAAGAAACCTAGGTACCATAGTTTCCCTCATCTATAACAATTACTATATATCTAGGATAATCCTAGCAGAGGGACACAATAGCCCAATATTTATGCACGCATGACAATAGAAAATGATGCTAATAAAAATGCTAATGATACTAATCACAATGTGGAAACAAGAGGGTTTGTTGTTGCTGATTTGTCTTTCTTTTTTTTCCTTTCTTTCTTCCTTCTTTCTTTCTCTTTTTCTTTCTTCTCCCTTCCTTCCTTCCTTCCTTCCTTCCTTCCTTCCTTCCTTCCTTCCTTCCTTCCTTCCTTCCATTTTAGTGTACTAGTTTGCAGTTATTCGCCTTAGTCACTGTTTCTGATTTCTATGCCCTTTGTCTTGTATGTAAGATTATCTGATTTGGGGAATGGAAGGGGGATCAGAGAAACAGTGTGACAAAGTGTGAACCATGCAACAGCTATGCTCAATAGACAGTATGTTGGAAATTAACTATACAACTTGGGGGTAGGGGAGTGGGAAGGGAGGGAAGGGGGAGACAAAGGAGAGGTAACAACGTTTGACAAGAAATGTACTCATTACCTTACTATGTAACTATAACGCTTCTGCATATCACCTTTACAATTAAAGACATCTTTTGAACGGGGACACTGTGGCTCATGCCTATAATCCTAGCTGCTCAGGAGGCTAAGATCTCATGGGTTGTGATTTAAAGCCAGCCTGGTCACAAAAATCCAAAGGCACTTAATTCAGAAGTGGTGCTGTGGCTCAAGGGGTAAAGTACTAGTCTTGAGCAAAAGTTTCACAGGGACAGCATGCCCAGGCACAGAATTCAAGCCCCAAGACTGGGAAAAACAAAAACAAAACAAAGAAAAAAATCTACTTGAGCATGAAGTAATAAAGAAACAAATCAGTATATAATGTGTTTCAGGTATTGAATTAACCTTGTGAGAGTAACAATAAGGACTGGATATAAAACATACTAATTTTATGGGTTTGTTTTTATAAAATCCAAAGAAGATCTCCTAAAAAATGACAGAGAGGATGGTAAGAGAATTACTATAGTCCTCAATGACAGATCCATGCAGCCAAGGTGCACCCCAACACTTTTGATATAGGCAAATTAACAATTAAAAATGTAAGTAATAAAAAGGACAATGACATAAAAAGTACTATTGTAAATATAATCAAAACTCAACATTAACAAGGTCATCATAAAACAAGAACAATGAAAATAAAATGCACAGTGAAGAATGAAATTTCAAATGCAAAATTGTGCATAGATAATGCATATACAATAAAGTAATACCAGAAATTTGGAACTAAACATATTAGTGTTAATAAAAAATGTAAAGGAAATGTGTTTATATGTATACATTTATTAGCAGATATATAAAACTTGTATTGTCTGTCATAAATAAATACATATTTTCCTATGAGGAAACATTATCTGTGATCCTAAAATACTTAAATTGCAAAGGAGAAAAGTGTTGGAGGCTTTAGAGTCTAAATGCAAAATTAATTTGCCCTGTGGTGGTATTAATAACAAAGGTGTTTGTGCCTTACATTAAATATGCATAGCGTTCATTAAATCTACTAAAAGATTCAAGGAACATACAGAGACACTGAAGAGAGAAACGCCTCCTTGTGCATCCTCGCGTGGTAGGAAGATGACGATGGTGCTTTCGATTGGCGTCAGTCCTCACCATCTCTGGAAAGAAGCAGGATCTTGGTATGTTACATGAGGAAAAGTGCAAAGCTAGCAGTGTGGGTAGCAGTTTGGTCCCTCTGTGGAATTCAACATCCTCAATTTCCATCCACAAAACTGAATCCAGCCACTACCAACCCATCTGTCCTCATAGCCAATAGTAGTGAGGTTGGCAAAGATAGTAGTATTGTGGTACAAGGGCTCATTTTATCCCTGAAACCATCTATTTTGACCAGTATATACTAACCTTAGTAAGAGAAGATCCTAATGAGCTGTGGATCAATATGTGAAGAACTTTCCGCTCCAGAATGCTCATGCTTTTTATGGAGGGTGGTGACTGGAGTTTACCAGTCTGTTGAGACTCACAACTTAGTTCACAACTTAAATGATAGATACTCAGTTGCATCTGGAGTACCATTGGTATCCTTGTACATGGCTGCAATCCTCCACAAAATATTGCTCCCAGAGAAGCAAACTGAGAATGATATTAATTTGGAAAACAACCAAGGAAGACACACAGAGAAAGGTTTGGGAACAGAAAACAATTTTTTGAAAGTGTTTCAACCATATCATACTTGAAATACTTGAAGTGCTTTACAGCAGTATATATGTTTAATTAGTAGTGCAATAGCATCTACCATGACTCGAGAGTCTGCTACATAAAGTATCCTAGCACAACTACCTCATCCCTTGAGTCAGAGCAATGCACCTTCCAAAGATTTTATTTACGCTTTACTATATAAGTGATTGAATATGGAGCAAAGCATGATTGGTGATGTTCCATGAAATTATATTAACGGTACTTGAAGAGGAGTTTGTGTACCTTTCTCTTCTAATTTCCCCTGGGATCAGGGTTTATATGATTATGAATTGGATTCACTTTTCTAGAATAAAGAAACTGTAAATTTTAACAAAAAAGGGGAGAAAATAAAAGCACATATAAATTTAATGCAGAAATAAAGCACAACAAATATTCTCAAACATATTTTATAAAATAATCTAGAGCACATTTAATAGATAACTAACAGGTACAAATTCTGGAACAACACATTCATATGCATAGTCAGATAAGATGGATACTGTAGATTATTCTGATCAGGTCTAATGATAGAACTAAGGATTCAAATGAAAATAAATGGAAGCTGCATTAAATACTGTTTAAAAGCTATGTATATATTTCATGCCAGCTTGAAGAAATGTATTTTTAATATTATAGCTAACAAATATAATGATGTTGAACAATTGGCTTCTCAAAATTAGAGATGAAATATAATTAATTCATTTCTCCTGACATTTTAAAAGAACTTTTCATGGGATCATAAAAAGAGATATCAATTCTGAGCATTAATAACTGGAAACAGTGAACAACAAGCTGGTAAGTGACAGAAGCAATGACCTCTGAGCAAACCCAGGAGTTGTCTTGAGGCAAAACAGAAGACCATGTAATAGCCAGACCTGGGATATATTTCTATTTGCCTGTATAACACACTCCACCACAAGAGCATGGCAAACTTATTGGACAATCTTTATTGTCCAAAATCTACCATCTTTGACAAATAGAATCATAATATTCCACTTTTTTTCTACACTGCAGTGCTATTTCTCACAAATGGGCAATATACTTAAGCAAATTAGCATGTGTATCAAGTACAGTATTGAATATTCTGGAAAAATATTTGGATAGATAAGTCTACATTTCAGAGATTACCTTCAGGCTCTTAGGTCAGGGTAAGTGCTGTGTCTATCATAGGATAACTGTCACTTGCCTACAATAACAGAATGTTTTCTCAGTCCTGCAGGATGTAGAAATCAAAATAGTGCACCTATAAATTAGTATTTCTAATGCACATTCACCAGCTGTGAGTAAATAGATGACATTCAGGGAAAATCTTGAATCTTATTTCCAGAAATCACAGAGAACAGAAAAATAGATGACCATAATCAAACTTTCTTAAGGACAATAAACTCAAAAGACCAATGGAGAAAATTATTTTTATTTACATTCTCAAATTACTAAAGAGCCTAAACTATTTTAGAGAAATGTTTATTTACTAAGAGTAATTATAGAAGAAAACAATCTCCAGAAATTATAAAACAAATCATTTAACTAGAGATACAGGTGGACCCATTTGCAACAATGAGATGTACAAGTCAATATGTCGAAAAATGAACTTTACAACTTTGGTGCGGGGGGGGG
>NW_012267246.1:7378712-7379771 GCF_000151885.1 Dipodomys ordii | reverse complement strand
AAAATGAACACACAAATTACCAGCTCCTCTGGGACACAGCAAAGGCAGTACTCAGAGGCAAGTTTATAGCTCTGAGCTCCTACATCAACAAATTAAAGAGGTCTGAAACTAACAATTTAATGACCCATCTAAACCTCCTTGAAAAAGAGCAGCAAGATAAACCCCAATCCACTAGACAGAAAGAAATAATCAAAATGAAATCAGAATTAAATGAATTAAAATCCAAAAAAACTATAGAAAGTATCAACAAAACAAAGAGTTGGTTCTTCAAAAAACTTAACAAAATTGACAGACCCTTAGCAAATCTTATCAGAAAAAGAAGGGAACACACCCAAATTAATAAACTCAGAGATGACAATGGAAACATCACCATGGAAACAACCAAGATTCAGAACATTATAAGGGAATACTTCTCAAAACTTTATGCTAGTAAGTTTGAGAACTTGACAGAAATGGACCTTTTCCTAGCAAATATTGACATGCGAAAACTAAACCAAGATGAGTTAAACCATATTAACAGGCCCATATCAAGCATTGAAATAAAAATAGCAATAAGAGATATCCCAGATAAGAAAAGTCCAGGACCAGATGGTTTTAAAGCAGAATTTTACAAGGCCTTCAAAGCAGAGCTCACACCAATACTCCTCCTACTCTTCAATGAAATTGAAAGAGAAAGTTCACTACCGAACACATTCTATGAAGCCATCATAACCCTCATTCCCAAACCAGGCAGGGACTCATCAAAGAAAGAGAACTATAGACCCATTTCTTTGATGAACATTGATGAAAAACTTCTCAACAAAATTTTGGCCAATCGACTTCAACAATTCATCCAAAAAATCATACACCACAATCAAACAGGATCCATTTCAGGGATGCAAAGCTGGTTCAATATAAGCAAATCAATTAATATTATTCATCACATCAACATGAGCAAGAATAAGAACCACATGGTTATCTCAACAGATGGAGAAAAAGCATTCGACAAGATCCAACACCCCTTCATGATGAAGGTTTTGGAAAAATTAGGAATCCATGGAACATTCCTCAATACAATAA
>NW_012267246.1:7340579-7376331 GCF_000151885.1 Dipodomys ordii | reverse complement strand
GGGGGTGGGGGTGGGAGGATGGGAAGGGATGGGAAGGGGAAACAAAGGAGGAGGCTACAATGCTTGATAAGAAATGTACTCATTATCTTGCCCATGCAATTGTAATCCCTCTGTACAGTATTTTCACAATAAAAAAAAGAGAAATGTACTTGTTACCTTGCCCATGTAATTGTAACTCCTCTGTACGGTATTTTTACAATAAAAATAAATTAAAAATAATAAAAACAATCTCTCTTTCTGTGTATACTCAAATTTGTCCTGTGGATATTCACTTAAACTGGATCTATAACCCATCATTTTCCTAGGAGCTCAATAGCTAAATACTGAGAAAATAGAAGGTGAAGTTTCCTGTAGTTCATTTTGTCCTATTAGTCTGATTTAATGAAACTGAGCCAGTAAAACACTGCTTTAATTTATTTTAGAATATAAAATATTTTAACAAGTAGATCACTTCCTTTCATTTATATATTTTTCCTTCAAAATTTTTCTTATCTACTTTGGCACATTCATTCTTCTGGATGATAGCACCATAATTTTGCAAAGTTCAGATTTTTTCATCAGAGTTTTAAATGGAATGAATTTAAATTTGCATGGAATTTTATAGGAAAGTAATGTCATTATAATGTCGTATTCAGGAACATAATATTCTAGCCATTTCTTAATATATTCTCTTCTGTGCTTGGCTGTCTGGTATGCCGATCAAAAGTGTGAAAGGACATAAGAAAGTTCTTGTCTTTGTGGCTTGCCTTTTCAAAAATGCTAGACAAAGTTTACTTTCAAAGTTTCAGATTTTTTGATAATGAACATTTTTGTAAGTCTACTTCTAGTTGCATTTAGACAGAACTATTGCTTGTACTGTGGCTTACACTTAATTTTTTATTACTATTTTTATGTATTTTTGACAGTATTTATGGAAACTACTGATTTGGGTATAATATTTTGTATTGAGCCACTTAATATGAAATACCTATGTTTAACATGTTTGGGTTTTTTTAATTCATAAAATTAAGAAAATTCAGCTTCATTGTAATTAATTGGTCTATATATTTTATAGAAGACTGAACATGTCATTTACATTGAGGAAGAAATATGATAAGAGACACTGGTGGGTGTGAGAAAAAAATATCTAAGTCCTTTGGAAGAGCTATCCTTTAGTATTGGAATAATGTTAGTGCCTCCAGATGGTAGTCTTAAAATTAGACATTAAAGATCAAAATTCTTTATATCTGGCACATAAAACTGGAGTCAGACTCATGGAAGAGGTGACAGTTTTGAAGCAAATACGGAAATTTAAAGCATTACCCTATTTATTATAGATGTGGGGACATAGAACTTATGCCCCCAATGATATTCTCAGAATCCTTAGCACGACCATGTTAGAGGTCCATCACTCTGACAAGACTGCTGGCATCAAACCAGCTTTGATGCACATTGATCCTTTTTGGATCACAATCCCACAGGTTTCCATCTGTGGTCAATAGATCATTTTTTTGCATTGCTACAATGAGACAGAAAGTCAAGTTGGAAAGCATGAAGTTGGGAAACCCTAACTACATTTAGATGGAGAGGCCAAGAATCTGATGTAAGAAGGAAAGAGAGGGAAAAGAAAGGATAGAAAACAGGAGGAAGAGAGAAGAGGAAGAGGAAGGGAGGAGGAGGAGAAAGAAGAAGAGGAGGACAAAGAGTTGGAGGAATAGTGCAAGTCAGAGTCAGGAAGGAAGAATTGAAGGAGCAGAGCAGAGGAGGCAGAGGAGGAGGAAGAGAAGAGGATGAGAAGAAGGAAGAAGAGGAGAAAGAAGACAGAAGGTACCAGGGGCCAGACATAGCCTTCCAGTATGCTCCTAAACATGTCTAACATCATAAAGTTTCTACTTCCTCCTTCTTTATGAATCCATGCTGGAATTAACCCATGCTGAGCTCAGAGTCCTCATAATACAAACTCCCCACAGTAGTAGCCAAGCATGAGCACAAGAGTCTTCAGGAGAAATTTTGGGTTGAAATGATAACATAAAAGACAACATTTATATTTCCTTTCTGAAGTGTGTTTGTTTCTGGGGTTTCAAATAACAGAGAATGAAAATGTGTTATTTCCCTAATTCTCCAAAATGATGAAGGAGTTATTCAAAAAATACTCCACATAAGGTTAATTACATTTTGTTTTGCTCATAAAAATTCTTGATATAGAGTGTTAAAATAACAAATATCTCATCAGTCAGGAGTTTTACTGGAATGGTGCAAAAAATCATTAACTTATGACTTTTAGTGTCTTAGGCCATTCCATGCTTGTTTCTTACTCAACCTTGATGCTTATGCATTTTTAGCTTTATCTTGCCACTCTATGGGTTCATTTAAACTCATTGTAAGTAAATATATATATATATATATATATATATACATACACATATATGCAAATATGTATAGATGAAAAGTTGTCCATTTGCTCTAAAATTTATGTCAAGTAACTCCATATGGCACTGACACTAAGATTTAATTGGCAAAATCAGTTCGTTGTGGAGTTAACCATAGCAGGAATATATAAACCAGTAAGTAGTTGACACAAATTGAAGTAGAATATCTACCCCACCATGATGAAAGCCACTATAAACATACTATTTTGACCTTTGCTTACTAACTTCATATTTAAGCAATATTGATTTGCTTTAGTCTGTATTATATGCATTAATATTTTCATGGGTCTGGCTGCTTGTTTATGGTCAATTAATTTCTTATCTTACTAGGATGATTATGGGCTAATCTTGATCATCCAACAGCCATTCCAATTTCTACTGCTAAGAGTGTCTAAAGTGTTCTCTGCAAATCCTATCTTGTCTCCCTTGAGTACTTGAATTACAGGCAGAGCCAGAGCTGTGACTCCACATTTCTGATCTGGCTCAGAATGTAAAATCAGCCACACAGTGATAAGATTTGTGGGACATTGTATGTATGTTGTATTTTGATCACTCTGTCCATACAGATTTATATCAATTATGATATAGGATGTCTAAATCATTATTAGTCTTGGGCATGTATAAATTATCATTAGATGAAAAAGAGCTAATCCAATAGCTTCTTTTTAAATGCTAGTTATTTTGGGGCTGAAATTTAAACCCAGAAGGAGATTGTAGGACAATTATTGTTGTCATCTTTATACCATATCCTGGTGTTAGCTAATTAAGTCAAAAAAATTTACAGTTGAAGTTTGCAAAGAGATTGAGACTTGATAACACATGGAACTCTGAAGAAAAACTGCTCACAAATGAAAAGTACAAGAAGGACTTGTTTTATTTCTTTGTGGAATATTTAACCCAAGAAATTGTGTGTGCTATAGAATATACATTCTTTTCCTTCAGGAGCATTTTGGAGGTGAATGTTCTGACTACTAGCAAGCAAAATCTCAGTCGACTGCAATAACAGAGTAGTACACAGGCTTACTGTTGTGGTTTCTCTGATTCTACAGATGCTAGGTCACTTTCATTGCCAGACATGGGCTTTATCATCTTGGCAAATGTAAAACAGAGATGGCTCAAGTGAAGGGAAACAAACAAAATTTATTTATGTTGATTTTGGAAGTAATATAACAATAAAAAAGCTTCTAATGTTGGAAGAGAAATGAATGTAATTTTAATAGAAATTAAGTTTTGTGAATAGAGAGGATTGAAAAACAATACTGCAGTGTGATTTTACAAGTTGTTCTCATGAGAGAAATGTTTGATTTCAGTGAACTTAAGCACACAATAAAATGTTTCCAGTAGAAATCTATATCACTGCATACCTATTGACTTAATTAGCCATAGCAATTAATACTAAGAGAAATTTATTTTAGGTTGTGTGAATTGGTAAGTTACAAAATGTCTCAGATTACATTGATCTAATTTTCATTTTTAGTAGATTGGCATTATTTATGCCAAGTTTTCTATTAAATTCAAAACCCTTTAAATTATTGACTTGATAATCTCCACTCATACATATTCTATATCTATTCAGTAACCTATAATCTATGCATATATATGTATATATATACATACATGTGTGTAAGCAATATGTGTAATTTGACTCTTAGATAATAATGCTTAAAATGCTTAAAACTAGTAGAAGCCAAATATACTAAAAAAATTAGTTTATTTGAATATATTTTGGAAAAAGAATTCCACTGTTTTAACCAACATTAACATGATATTCTATGTATTAATAATAAATTATTCCAAAATTTTACAGTACATTTTTGAAAGCATAAGTTATATTATGAAAAACATTACATAGAGGTTATTTTATTGATGAAAAGCAATGTGAATATAACATATTTATTTCCTGTATCTCAAAATTTATATTTAAATATTTCTGTTATTAGGTAAATCTTGCATTCTTGAAACATTCAGAACCATGCATTATCCAATGGTCTTGAATTCTGTTTGAAGGTTTAAAACCTTTTAGTACCCTTTTAGGTTACTTGATAAATTCTTTATTATTTTCAAAAGGATATATTGCTTTCCTCTGTAGATTTCCTCTGCAGATTTCCTCCTGGGCAGGAAGAGCTGAACTTCAAGTATCAGTTTATATCATTAGAGAAGCACTCAACTGCACAGGCAGAAAAATCAAAGCATGTGCAGCAAAATAAGAAATTGTTTTAAATTCTACATCTATGATCAAAGGAAAGAATGAATTTATTAGCTTATGGTACTATTTAAATTCTGATAGAAAGTCACTACACTCTGAAAACAAATATTTGTCAAGATTTTGTAAAGAAATTTAGAGGTCTGAGCTCATCCTCATTTTAAGACAGATTTCAAATATATCACCAATGCTCTTTGAATATCAACAAACTCAGTAAGGGATTAAAACTGGCATTTATAATAAGCACAAGAAGTGGTTGATATATGAGATAATTACAATGCTTTGCTAGAAAATCCAATAAATCAAAGAATTGTTATTTTCCAAAGTCGGTTTTTATGGAAATTAGAATCTGAACATCTCATTTATTACAACAAGAGAACTCTACAATTTTTTTCTGACAGAGTCAATCAAAAACTCTGCCATTCCCTGAGAAGCAATTGTTACTGAAACTTGGGGAAAAGTATTTCTTAACACTGACTGGTTTAATACAATAGTGTAGCCACCTGTATAATTTTTACAATACACTGAATTTAATAATGTATCTGTTTTGATACAAAACTCAAAAAGGTAAGTGAACATAACATTTTAAAATATATTTGTCAAATTCTCAAGACATGATTGGCTCTGCTGATATCCCGCTGGGAAATTTAGTGAGAGAACATGCACAAGAAATTCATTCACCTAAAAATTTATTCTTCTAAAATTTGAGTTTGAACTTCTCAGCTAAGTAAACCTTTTCTGAAACATTTTAATATACTTTACTTCTTTAAATTGGATTTAAAATGTATAACTTTTTTATTGCCTTCATTATTTTAAACAAACAAGACACTTTTGTCCCTATACATACTTGTGTTTTATTATCTTTTTATCATTTAAAATTTGGAGTATGATATGATAATTTACTATATAAACTGATCCCCTTTTTATTTTCATCTGCCTTAATATACAGCTAAATTATTTATAACTGATTTTAAGCATTTAAAATTTGTTATAATGTGATTTTATTGTTTCATCAACTATAGATACTTTCACATCTCCACAGTGGCAGTTGAATGTTTTGATATTTTCATTTTCTTGAAGTTATTTTCTTACTTTGCTTGAAACTTCTATCTTATGTATACCATTTTCCCGTTGTTCAAGAAGACATTATTCTCCTTAAATTATGTAATCATAATTAAGGTGGCAGCTCACATTTGCTTAGTTGGTGCTCTACCACTTGAGCCATAACTTCAACATGACTTGGTGCTTGTTATTTTGGAGATGAGGTCTTGTGGGAGCCATGAGACTCCATCTATTCATTATGCTGCGTGTACTCTTTTCAGAGTGATTATTGGATGTAGATATCTTGGGTCCATGGGATCCTATCACTGCCCATTCTGGCTTCAAACTCATGAGTTACTAGAATTACAGGTGTGAGCTTCCAGCACCTGGCCAAACTGGCATCATTTTTAATGACCACATTCCTGAGGCAATGTAGAAGAGTACTTGCTTGGTGAATCATTCTAAACAATGAATATCTTATGGCCATTACATCTTTATTATTGTCAGAGTGTTGTTATCATGACTTATTTTTCTACCTTTTCATTTGCTTTCGTAGTTGCTTGGTCCTGTTTTTATTTTCAGTTTAAATATAAATTATGTGGAATGTTAATGATTTAAATCCTCCAGGGAAGTTCTCTTCTCTAAGTAAGTTCCATGCATCCATTCCTGCTGCCTGTAGCAGACATAAGTCCATTTATTTTAATTAGCAGACATTACTAATATAAGTGGTCTCACTGTTATAGCTATAGACATGCTGATTTCTCTATTTCTCATAAAATCTACTTCAAGAATACTCATTTGCCTCTTGTATGTCTTACCTCCAATCTGGAATCTCCAATCCCTTCATTTGAAATGTGCCTTGAGATGTGTTGTGTGTGATGTAAATCTTTATGAGCACATTCAGACACAGTAAGGATAAAAACCCAATACTTGTAGAGTTTGTATGATAATGTCAGGAGATAATAGCCACTGTAATAAAGATCCTGATTTGTTTAAACAGCAATGTGTAGTATTTTCATATTTCTCTATTTCAAGTACCTAATGCTGTAATGTTTTTCCTGTTTCCAGGAGACAGATTTTCCTTTCTGAAATTTTAATTAGTTGTTAACAACTTCAAGTAGCTTTTAAATATCATTCTCATTCTTAATGTTTGCCAAATAAGACAGGAGGAGATCACAGTGGCAGATGCTTCTTATTCCACAGACTAACCCTTCAAGGATTTTGACTCATATGAAATCTTATACTAAACAAAATAATTGTTGTCTATCCAAATACACTGGGAATGAAAATTACAGTAATGGTTTTGGTCATTTTAATTCAAATTTTGATCATTTTCTTTATTCACTCAAGTTATTATTTGAGTCACCCAGCAAAGTATATTTTTTTTCAGGGTCTCATGGTGTGTTTTCAATATCATATTTATTGGTGCTATTTCCCAGTTGTTTGCATGGCTTTATTTATGGATTTTATTTGTATATGGTACCTTGGCAAAGAAGTTCTTTTTATCTATTTCTAAGTAATTCCCATTATTCTGAATGTAAACTTTGCAGAGTAACTTTTGCTGACAGATATGTTAGCAGTAATTGGTTATATATATAGATATAGATATATATCTATATCTATATATAATATCTTTACATAAACAAGTATATAGAAATGCATACACATAAATGTGTATGTGTATGTGTCTGTGTCTGTGTATGTATGCATATGCATGTTTATCCTTCACCATTGAAAAAGAATTCTCTACAGGCAAATATTTTATTTCTCTATCCTAATCAATTTTCTTCCAGAAGGTTCCACATGAGAAGGACTTGAGGACTGAGATGAATACAAATGGTGGAGTGGCTTGCGTAGTGTACAAGAAGGTTCTTGTTTGATCTCCAGTAACTCAGAAAAAGAAAAACGACGAATATCATTGACAAATCCTTGCTAAATGGATGATAAAATTGAAAGAAACACATTTCAATGCCAGATTTTGGTGTCATAATGATGACTATCACAAAAGATAAATTGAATATTTACAGACAAAAGCATAGGAAGGTGGTGAATGAATTCAGTCTAGTTGAATTTCTTTGATGTTTTTTTATTTTCTCTGGTAGTAAGGAAAAAAAAAACAACAAAGTCTCTATATGCTTAAATTATTAGCATCATGGCAGAGATAAACACATACTTACACAACTCCCAATACTATTAATACAATTCACGGCTTAGTATCCAATACTAATTTATTAGTATGTATGTATTTTTATTTTATTACCTTCAGATAGCTGTACAAAGGGGTTTCAACATGTCAGTTTATACACGCAATGCTTCTTGATCCATGTTACCCCAACAGTGTATTTTTGTACATTAGCATCTTTCTAAAGCAGTAAATTGTCAGCAAGTTTTATGTTGCAATTTGCAAGGTGAATATAGATGATAATTTCATTATGGTTCTGTAAATGAAAGAATTGAAAAACATTAACCATAGATGTGATGAAAAATACACAGGTAAAGAATGCTATTTGCTTATATAAGGTATCCATAAGGAAATAAATATCTCTCACTTTTTTATGTAGCTTGACTAGGCAAGTTGCAGTGGATAAATTTGTGTCCTGAAAACCCCTGTAGACTCTCCATCTGTAAACAAGTGAAAGTACCCATATTTGGTCTTCTTGTCAAGGAAAAGTTAGTTGTTGAGGGACATGAAACAACTTACAGGAACGAAAAAGTATTATGCAATCAGGATGGTTGATGATTTCATATGAGAATTAGAAGATGCAATGAATAAAAGAGCCATCACAACCAATGGTTAATCCAACACTAGTTTAAAAACTACCTGAAGTTTTGATAATCAAGTTGGGTTGGGTTGGGAATGGTGGTGCATTTTTTAAAGCCAGAATTCTGGAAGCTGAAGCAGGAGTGGTATAAATCAGGAACCTGGTTGGCTGCACAATGGAATCCTGTCTTAAAATAAAATAAAATAAAGACATAGGTAGCAATGTAGGTAGAATGAAAGAACTTATATACAAAGACAGACAGAAAGCACATAATATATAGAAAAGTAAAGAGTTGTTCAACATGATTAATGTGTATGATTGTCTTTCAAAATCAGACAAGACATATAAAAACCACTTTGTGCAAATTACCTCAGAAATGCTAATTAATTTGAGGCTTCACATAAGGATGAAAATAGAAAAGGTTTGAAAGGTCAGTTAACAAAAAGGACAAGATGTATTTCTTTTTAAATCATTTTTATTACCATCAATTAGTTGTCCAAGTAGACTCATTTTGAAAGGCCTATATATACGTGTAGTTTTAAAATTTTATTTAATTGTTCATGTGTCTATTGGCCATTCTTATTTACACTTCAGAGAAGATTCTCTTTAAGTCTTTAGTCCACTTATTTATTGGGCAGTTGTTTCTTTGAGGATTTGTTGTTGGGGAATTTAATTTTTTGAGTCCCAAGTATATTTTAGATATGAGACCCTTGCCCATTTTATGGCTAGTGAAGATCTTCTCCTAGTCCGTGGGCTTTCTATTGATCTTGCTAGTTATGTCCTTTGCCATGCAGAAGCTCTACAGCTTCATGCCATCCGATTTGTCCAGACTTTCTTTGACTGTAAAGATGCTCTACAGAGGGGTTACAGTTACATGAGTAAGGTAATAAGTACATTTCTTGTCAAGTATTGCTAATCCCTCCTTTGTTTTTCTCCTACTATATTTTCCCTCTCCCCTTCCCCCTCTTACCCCCCTCAGTATATGTGTATTTTATAACCTTGATGAAACTCATGCCCTCCTTTACTCCCCCTCATCATCTCTATTCCTTCCCAAGGCAATCTCAACAATTTTCTGGTTTCATATATACATATGTATGTATCAATGTATATATACACATGCATATATATGTATGTACACAAATATACATACATACACACACAAAGTAGTTTAATTTAATGACCTCCTCTCTCTCTGTTCACCTCGTCATTCTCCCCATACTCCTATTCAAACAGGACTCATCCTATATACTTGTCCGTTGTTTTCTTAGTGCTCATTGTTTAAACATGTTTCACTCTGGTATCTCACACACACATGTACAGTAGATTCTTAGAGGTCTTCATGGAAAAATAAATGTTTAAGCTCTGATTATTATCAGCAAAAATTAGTCTAACCAAGATTGGTGTTCTAGAATACTGTACAAGAGAATGTGCCTTTGTACTTTCAGAGGAAGTCAATCTGGTTTTCCACGTATAGTTGCAAACAGAAGAAAGGAGAAATTCTTATTTTCCCATCTTTTCCAGTCACCTCTTGTACTGCTGGCTTGATGTGGTTGTGCAGACTGAGACCCAGAGTGCCAGCAGGCTGGAGCACTGTCCACAGAACTGAAACTGAAGGACGCCACCTTGAACACCCACGTGAGGGTCACCCTACATAGTCTCAGGGTTAAGAGTACTGTTTGAAATTATTCATACACTACCACATTTTTATTCAGATTTTGGTACAATACATGAATTTTAAAACCTTGACCATGAATGAAAATGGGAATTCTTTTGAACTTTCTGACTCTCTATTCGTCAGAAATGTTATTAATTTTGGGAAAAAAAGAGAGATGATACAAAATTAACTCTGAAACAAGAAAAAGTTGAGGAACATGAATCATATTAAATAGCCCATTTTCTTAGTAACAACTCTGAAAATTAATCCCCTAACCTATACAACGTCTTAAGTAATCTCCATAGTTTTCTTGACCTTTATAGTAGACAAAGTTTTCAGAAAAAAGTTCATCATTGTAAGTTCTTGAAAGTCAAAAGAAAAATCTAAAGGCTATTTTTAAGAACTAGGAAAGGCCAAAACACTTAAAATCTTACAACATTGTTCTTTTAAAAAATATCTACAATGTTAAATTGTCTTAAAATGGCAATTTCAGAATAAAGGCATTTTACATTTGTTACAATTCAGCAAGTTGCATTTTTAAAATTCTAAATAGATGTTTCTACATTACTCTGTGACAGATTGCAAAAAAAATAATTAACTCCAGACACAAATAGTATATCAATGGTTACCAAAGAATTAGAACTAGTTATCACACACACACACACACACACACACACACACACACACACACACTATAGTAGTTTGTTGCTATGAATAGTGAGATAAGTAATTCAAAAGTCTGGATTGTGTGTTTTTGTTTGGGTTTTGATTTAAGTTGTTTATATTTTTCCCTTGAGGTAGAAATTCTCCTGCCTTAAATCACAAGTAACTGAAACTATAGGCATTTATCATCCCACCTGATGCTGATGCAAATGCTGGGAGCAAAAAACAAACTTTATATATTTGTAGGGTATTTCATATTTAATGTTAAAAATGTAGAAATGCATAATTTTATTGGGAAGTCAAAATGCATTCTTTAGCATTACTAAAAGTACTTAAATTTAAAAGAAACATGGGATAGAATTTAAATTAATTTTCATTATATTATAGATTTAACAGAGATGATAACAGAATGCTTTGTTGTTGTTGTTGTTGTACTGGCACTCAAATCCAAGACCTTGAACGTAACAGACAAGCACTCTTTTACTCTTTGTTGTTGTTGTTGTTTGTGGAGCTTGGACTTGGACTCTGGGCTTGGGTGCTGTCCTGAACTCTTTAGCTCAAGGCTAGAGCTCTACCACCTGAGTCATAGTGCCCACTTCCAGCTTTTTCTGTATTTGGTGCTGAGGAATCGAACCCAGGGCCTCATGCATGAGAGGCAAGCACTCTACCACTGACCACCTTCCCAGCCCCAGACAAGCACTCTTTAAAAACATGATACTACTAAACAAAACTCAGTCATTAACATACAGCTTCTATGTTATGCTTCTGAAAAAAAAACTGAATTGTTAACTACAGATATTTTGCTATAATGCAGATCTCCACAAATTTACTCAAACAATTCAAATTTTTACTTATTGAATAAAAAAGAAAGGCTATGTAAGACCAGTTAAAATGCTCAACTGGCTCACCAAGATGAAAATCAATTGGAAATCTTTGTCTTGTTGGTAAGAATGTATAATGGTGTTGATGACACTTCAGAAACAACATGGAAATTCTACTAAAAACTAAACATAAGGTCTTAGGTTAGAGCTCAAAGGTAGATATGTGCTTACCAGGCATGAATACTTGGGTTCAATCACTCACAA
The DNA here is from genome assembly GCF_000151885.1 of Dipodomys ordii. Taxonomy (NCBI): domain Eukaryota; kingdom Metazoa; phylum Chordata; class Mammalia; order Rodentia; family Heteromyidae; genus Dipodomys; species Dipodomys ordii. The sequence continues at coordinate 7,364,515 of NW_012267246.1, read as the reverse complement.
ACACATGGACAAATACAAACTTGAAAAAAAAAACACAAACTACCAATATGCCAATATTTCTATTTCTGGGTATTTAACTTACTGAGGCAAAGGATTACTGACTTCATGGAAAGACCTCCGTGAAGGCATTTTTTAAATCACCTCAACTCACAGATTTATAAGACAATTTAGTATTATGCAATTTATAAGGGATTGACTATTTTGATTTAGTGCAAGTATTTAAGTTTTCAAATATAAAATGCACTAGAAACAATAGTATATGTACAAAGAACATAACTCATGTTAAAATCCTTTATTATACAGAGTCATAAATCTACCCCTTGAAATTTACTTCTGTATTCTAAGATGTTGACTAAATAAATGTCATTGGAAAGATTATCTGGACAAGGGACCAATGGAGTATACCCTGAACACATAAAACTGAGGAATTATCATTGAAGGGATTCTGTGCCATATGGAAGTGAAGAATCAATCACAGGAGTGAAAGGAAAAGAAATAAATCCAGAATACAGAGGTGAATAAAACTGGGTGAATGAAATCTAAAGAAAGAGGAAACAGGTACATCTGACATTGAATATGAATACATTTTACCTGTGATTGGAGCAGATGCTATCTTGATAATTAGTTTCCAAGTAGAAAATCACCTAGAATTTCATGTTAATTCATCAACAAAGACATGGTGTTCATGATCTTTATTAATTAAAATATTAGAGCTTTTAATTGAAGCTGGATTTAGAAAATGTTGGTGACTATATAAACAGCATATGCTTTGTTAGTGAACTTACATATAGTAATTATCTTGTTTCACAGACCACATGCTGAAGGCTAAAGTAATTTACTTGTAAAATAAAAGAAATTTAAAGAACTAAATTGTGGCCAAATAACCTAAACAACTCTTCATTCATTCATTTAAGAAAGCAGAAAGCAATGATGAAACCATAGCATATATATATATATATATAAACATATGCATATATACATACATATATCTATATAAACACATATATACATACACACAAATATACACATAACTAAACATATAGTTGATCATAACTATTATGCATAGATACATACATTGCTATGAGAAAACTACAAGTTTTTTCCAATGTATTTAAATGATTTGTATATAATTTCCTTTAGCTGCTATAGTTGGTCACTTAAATTTAAAAAAATCTGTTATTTTTCATGTTAGCCATCCATGAAACCATGCAGAAATTAAAAAATAAGAGTCTTCAGGGTTTTTTTTTCTCCTAGAAAGCTAAAATGATGGATCAAGGAGGAAGGGTAAATGTTAAGTGTAAAAATTATAGGAATGATTTTATTTTTGGGGGGGGGTCCGGTTGCGGAACCTGAACTCTGGGCCTGGACGCTGTCCCTCAGCTCTTCAGCTCAAGGCTAGCACTCTACCACTTGAGCCACAGCGCCACTTCCAGCTTTTTTTTTCTGCTTATGTGGTACTGAGGAATGGAACCCAGGGCGTCAACATGCAAGGCAAGTGCTCTACCACTGAGCCACCTTCCCAGCCCAGGAATGATTTTAGATGGATCTTATACAAATGCAAATGCAAGTAAAAATTCCACTCATTTTTAAAGATCATATGGTCAATATATTGTTAATATTATATCAACCTGTTTATAAATATCTCAGGTTTCCTACAATGTAGACATATACAATAAAGCCAAACCTGAATTTCAAAATGAGACTGAGAGTAATAGGGGAAAAATAAAGTCCTGTGTAAATTTAACTCTATACTATACCTAAGAATAATTTTGAAAAATTATACCATAACACATGAAGTTCTTTTAAAATATTTTCTTGATTTTAAAAATTGAAAAGCTTTATTATTTTCCCAGTTGAAAATATAATCCTCAATCCTAACTCAAACTTGAGACAAAATGACTGCTATTATTCTCATAGTTTTATAAGATATACTTCACTATATAAGAGAATTCAAAGTGTCCAATCAAGTGAGCATTCGTTGCTTCATAAATTTATTATCTTAAACATCATTTCTGAGGTCATTTCCAGATTTATGTATTTTCATCATCGTTTTATAACTACATGCCATCATCAATAGCTTGAAAGTCTTGAACCATTTCCATTTAAAGAAAGATTCTAGCACATGATGAACCTAAATTGGTTCCATAAAAAATACATTTCTTCTATCGTGCTACATATTCACAGCCTGGATTGAGTTGGGCTCTTGAATGACAAGTTCAGAAGATTTGGAAAAGATATTCTATCCTTCTCTGACCTGCTCATGGACTTTTACCTATCCATTGTCTCCTCCTAGCTTTCAGCCTGCCTCTCCAAAGGAAGGTGCACCTTGGTTAACCTCTCCAGCACCCCAGGCCTGCTATTGCATGCTATTCTACCCTACAGCTGAGTAAGAAGCTGGGAAACAAGTTTGCTCTGCACTGTTTCCCAACTTGTCTGAGTCAATAGGCACAGAACACCTATGCAAACAACAAATTACCCAAAGCAGATTTATTATTTGCAAAAGAAGCCAAATGTTCGGGGAAAGCTGATTCAACAAGGCTGAGAGAGCTGCTCTGGGCAGGGGAGGCCCCAAGGACACATTCTACTACTTGCATTGAAGAAAAGGGACCCCTGGAAACACCCCCTTAGGTTTATTTCTCAGAGGCAGCATAAATTGCCTTATTGCTCTGGGTAAGCATCAAAGAACTGCGTGAACTAAGTGGAGAGAGTAAACATCTTTGTCTTGTTCTCAACTTTAGAGGAAAGTTTTCATTTTTGTTCTTTTTTATTCTGAACTTAGTATAATAGTAAAGGTTTGTATACATTATCTCTACTACTTTAAGGTATGATTCTTCAATCCCCAGATTCTTCAATGCTATTATCAAATAGGAATGCTGAAAATTGTTGAAAGCTTTGTTTGCAATAATTGTGATGCTTATATGAGTTTTGTTCTGTATTCTATTGTGTGCTATATATTACATACATTGATTTGTGTAAGTTGATCTACCTTTGCATTCCTGAAACCTTTATTATTATTATTATTAAAGCTCTATTTAATGGTTTTTAAAGTTCAGTTTTAATGTATTTTATTGAGAAATTTTGTGACTATATTCATCAAGTAGATTATTATACTATTTTCTTTCTGTTGTATCCTTATCCAGGTCAGTTATTACAATATTTTTTGACTTCGTAGAGAATTTGGTAGTTTCATTCCCATTCTATTTTGGGCAATAATGTCAAAAGCATCAGTGTTGAATCTTTAAAAGTCAGTAGAATAAAAGTCCAAGTGTCTCAGGTCCTGGACATATTTCTGATTGTTGCTGTTAAGAAAGTCTTTATAATATATCTAATCTCATTGCTGTTATACATCTCTTTGGGTTATTTAAGTCTATTTGGTTTTATGTTGGCATAGCATAATACAGATGTGTAGAAAACATAACCATTTCTTCCAGATTTTGTAACTCGTTAGAATATAATTTTTCATATGATTACTTAATAATCTCTGTGTCTTTTGCTTTATTTGTTTCAATACTAATCTCTCATGATATTTATTTAGATCTTCTCTCTTCTTCTGGTTGGTTTGGCTTAGGGTTTCTTCATCTTGTCTATACCTTTGGTATCAATTATTGATTTTCATTGAGCCGCTTATTGTTAGTTAGTCTGCATTTTATTAGTGTAGAGCCTAATGTTCATTATTTTCTTCTACTAATGTTGAGTTTGGCTTCCTCTCATTTGATAGGAGATTGAGATGTATGATTTGGTTACTTGGATGAGCTCTCTCTGGTTATTTTATTGCAGTTACTCATGGCTATAGATTTTCTTCTTAGAACTGACTTTGATGTGTCAAACTTTCTGCTAAGCTTTCATTTTCATTCTGATTCTAAAAATCTTTTAATTTTCTCCCTGACTTCTCCAATAACACTCTGATCATTCAAAAATCACATTGGGCATTCTCTGTGACTTTTTATATTTCCTGCAGTTTTTCTTGAAATTAGTTCCAATTTTATTGCATAGGAATCTGTTAAAATACAAGAAGTTATTACGTTGTGTGTATGTGTGTGTGGAGGGGGTGTGTGCACTTGTTTATGCACACTTGGTAAGACTTGCTTTTTGCTCTAAAATATGTTCTATTTTATAGAAATGTAGAAACGGCCTGCTAAGAAGGACGTACATTTCACAACTACTGAATGGAATAGTCTGTAGTTGTCTGTTAAATCCTTTGATTTAACATTGTATCTATGAAGTTCTTTTTTCTAAATCTGAGTGAAGTATCTATTGAATAAAATTACCCTATTATTGTTGTATCTTGATTTCTATGCACCTTCACAAATAACAGTTTGTTTTATGAAATTGGTTGTACCAACATTTGATTTATAGAAAAATAATTGTCAGATCTTCTTGACATATTGTTCTTTTTATTAATGTTAATCAATACTAATTGCTCATTTCTTTCATATGATCTTATCTCTTTTCATTAATTTTGACATAAAGGCTACCTTAGTAGAAAGGAATACAGTTTCTTGAATTTTCTTTCAGGTTCTACTTGCTTGACACATTGTCTCACATTTTCTTGCTTTCAGTTTATGTGTATATTTGCCAATTTTTACTGGAAATTCTGGAAAGCAAAGCAACCTTCTTACAATAGTCATGAGAGAAAGTCAGCCAAGATGCAAATATAGTAAAAAAAAAAGATAGGAAATTTTATTAGAAAAGCAGTATTTCAAAATGAGAGATTTCATGACATAAACGTGTCCATCTTCAGCAATCTTCAGGGTACAGACACAAGCATTCAATTTAAGTAGATCAAGAATTAGGAGCAGAGGTCAAAAATCAGTATGGTTCAAAAGTGTCCTGGTTACAGTGTTACCTGGAGAGTCACTAGCTGAATTCTGCTTCTCCCCGTTTCCAGAGAACTTTTGTTCATCACTTGAAGGATGAAATGTGGCCCCCATATGAAGACATCTCTAGCTACAATAGGTAAATTGACCATTATTAGTAATTAGTAATATTAGTAATTATCCAGGTTTGGAGGTGAACTGTCTTGCAAGGCTATGTTGTTTCTTAAGAGTTATTTATTTGCCAGGTACCAGTGACTCACGCCTGTAATCCTAGCTACTCAGGAGGCTGAGATCTAAGGATAGCGGTTCAAAGCCAGCCATGACAGAAAAGTCTATGAGACTTCTATCTCCAATAAAACCACTGAGAAAACTGGAAGTGGCTCTGTGGCTCAAGTGGTAAAGTGTTAACCTTGAGCTGAAGAGCTGAGGGACAGCCCCCAGGCCCAGAGTTCAAGCCCCAAGACCTACAAATAGAAGTTATTTATTTATTTGTGTGCCAGTTCTGGGTTTTTGAAATCAGGGGTTGGGCACTGTCCTTGAGCTTTTGTGTTCAAGACTAGCCCTCTACCCCTAGCGCCAGTACGCTACTGGTTTTTTGGTGGTGAATTGGAAATAAGAGTCTTACGGACTTTTCCTGAGATCTCAGCCTCTTGGGTAGCTAAGAGGACATCAGTCACCAGCTGGTCTGTAAAGGCCATTTTAGTTCTTTGTCATAAAGATGTTCTCAGTCATTCCAGTCATTCCTGGAATCCAAGGTCATTGTGAAGCGACTGTGGAGAGACCAATTTAGAACTGTGACATTTTTTATCCTTTATTTCTTAGATGTTTTCTGGGTTACTGAGTTGAATGTGTTTCATTCTTTCCTTATTCTTGTTTCTTTATTTCTCTCATGACATTTATTTTTTTCCTGTCTTACTCATTTGCGAGTAGAATTCTTTTAAGTATCTTCTGCAATGTTAGTTTACTGGTAATGAATTCCTTAGTTATTTTTTTCCTTTATCTTGAAAGAGTTTTCTTTCTCCATTGATTTTATGGAATAACTGCTGAATATAATAATCTTGGCTGGCTGTTATTTATTCTTAGGGTTTAGAATATATCATTCCATGGTTTCTTGAGTTTTGGGGTTTCGGTTGACAGGTCTGATATAGTTCAGATGAGTTTGCCTTTGTAAATACATGGGTAGCTTTCTTCTTCATCTTTCACTATTTGTTCTCTTATTGTCTTGGTTTCTTAGCTATAAGTGAAGTGAAGAAGTTATTTTCTGGTCATGTGTATTTGGGGTATTAAATGCTTCCTGTACTTGGTCCATTTCTTTCCCTAGTATAGAGAGGTTTTGTTTGCTATAAATTTATTGAATACATTTTCTAGGTCTGTAGTTTGTATTTCAGCTTCTTCTTTATCTTAGTTTCTTACATTTGGTATCCTGGACATGTGCCAGAGTTCTTGAAAGTTATGGTCAAGCTTTTTACTTCTGCTTTTTTTTGTATTTACTATCTGAAACTTATATTTCCTTGACTTGTCTTTTAATCCCCCCAATTCTTTCTTTTGCTGGAAGGTATTGGTATTTGTGTTCCTTTCTACTGTGTTTATAAATTTGATTTATTGGGTTTTTCATTTCCAAGGTTCCTATTTGTTTTTTCTAAGAATCTCAATTTCCTTGCTGAATTTCTCATCCATGTTTCTGACTTTCTTGTCCAGGTCTTGAATTGATTTTCTCTTTAATTCATCTGTTTGTTGAGGTCATTGATCATTTTTAAACCAGCCTTCTGTATTCTATTTCATCATTTCAGTATGCTTGGATTTGTTTATTAGAGGAGCAACACTGCCTTTCTTTCTCAAATTGGTTGTGTGTCTATCTTACACAGTGTATTTCTTGCTTTATTATTTTTTCTTTTTGCCAGTCCTGGGACTTGAAATCCTGATCTGGGTGCTGTCTCTGAACTTTTGTGCTTGAGGATAGTGCTCTACCAGTTGAGCCATAGCTCCACTTCCAGCATTTTTCTGGTTAGAGATAAGAGTCACAGAGATTTTGCTGCCCCAGCAGGCTGTGAACTCCAGGTCTCAGATCTGAGCTTCCTGAGTAGGCAGGATTACAGGTATGAGTCATCAGCACCTGGCTATACTTCTTAACCAGGATTTTCTTGTGCAGTTTACTTACTGGATGTATGGAAGAACTGCTTTCTCTCTCAAAATTCTAAAGAACTTAGACTAGAAGTTTATTCAGGCAGTCCCCATGCCTGAATTCCATGCTGAGTTAAATTCCTGTCTCATATTTGTACCTTGCATGTTTGCTGTGAAAATATTACTGAACCATAACTGCTTTCTACTATTGTCTGGCCCTCTGGGAACTTACAAATCATTTAGGCCAAAGAACTCTATGTTAAGATTCATTGTTTCTTTTATAAACAGAAGGTTTAATATTCATGTGTTTCACCTGGGTTCCATCTAGAGCTTTCTGTTGTCTTGTTTTCTGCCAATTAGCTGCACACTGGGTGTTATATGTCACATGTGAGGATGTAGAAGATGCTCTGTGTCTTATGGCTCATTTGCTCTTAGTCTACAGTTGTTCTTGAGAATTACAAGTGAAGAGGGGAGAGAAATGGGACAGATAAGATCACTGGTCAAAGCCAAGAAAAAGTGACTTATAACAATAAGAAGGTATTTGACAGTGCTACCTTTTTTCTGTCCCTCAGCTCTTCAGCTTAAGGCTAGCACTCTAGCTCTACCACTTGAGCCACAGCACCACTTCCAGTTTTCTGAGTGGTTTTATTGGAGATGAGTCTCATGGACTTTCCTGTCATGGATGGCTTTGAACTGCTGTCTTCATATCTCAGCCTCCTGAATAACTAGGATTACAGACATGAGCCACCGGTTCCCTGCTAATGATTTTTTTTAATTGGTTGTGAGACTTGAACTCTGGGCCTTGGCGCTGTCCCTCAGCACTTCAGCTTAAGGCACATGAGCCACAGCACCACTTCCAGTGCTACCTTTTAAAGCAAATTGATATGACTAAGAAATTCATACCTGTCTTTCTTGCAACTGATATTAGCAGACTACGTTTTTTTTTTCTGAGAACATATTCAAAGCAATTAAAGTGCTGGCAGCTAGTCAACTAAGTTCATAAAAATATTTTCCAGAATAAAAGCATTTCTTCAGTATGATATATTTGCTACTCCTATCATACTAATGATCAAAACTAACATCTGCCAGCATTATATTATGATATATGGGTGTTGCATTTAATAAAGAGAAATTTCAAGCTGTTGAACCCCAAGAGAAGAGAAATGCAATTATAGTGATTTTATGTGACATTCCTTTTCTAAAGCAACTTTTGTTGAACAAATACATTTATTGAATACTAACTGAAGAGTCTGTGGTTTCAAAATGGTAAAAAAATATAAATAAATGTTAAATTATTACATCTTATTCAGTAATGGTATGGGAGATGCATGTTTTTGAAGTAAAGATTGTTTCATTGAAATGCAATAATTAACATGTGAATATCTTCAAAGTGAACAAACCCCATGAGAGGAAAACTAGATCCTTGATTGCTTGAAGTATAGCTTGAAGTATTGCTTGAAGTGGTCCGCCTCTGTCACTGGCTGTGTTGATGTTGAAGCAGACAAGAAAAAGACAGTTGTTCAGGTGGAGCAAAGAAAATGATAACCTAAGGAAAGGAAGTTCTCATGTTAATCCCCATTTTGAACATTGCTAAAATGTCATTTCTTCAAGACACTAAGATAATTGTTACCCAGTAGTATTTACTTGGAATGTATACTGAAAATTCTGTATCATATTTGCATATGGTATAAAATGTGCATTGAGAAATATTTCCAAATATTATGTCTCATTTCACTTTAGAAAATAATTTTAAAATTACCAGGTGAAACTATATCTTTTAGAAAAGCCACAAAATTCACTGACATTATTTAATTCTGGGTTTTAGAATATAGAATTTTAGAATTTTTTTCTTCCTTAAGAACTATACACTTTCATTCACACACATTACATGGCTATTAAGTTAAATGAAACTATGTTTCATTTTCTATCAGTTTTTCTTGAGTTTCTTTTATTACATAGGCCTCAGATAGCTAATGACTCAAATAACAAAAGATTACTCAGATAAAATTAAGTTTACAAATTAAAACTTGAGCACTAGCCATGTTTACCATTAAGGTCTGTTTATGAATCTGCTACCCCGTGTTTATGAATCTTACTACCCTGTGATGAAAATTAATATTTCTTTGGAACTTGAAGTCATGCGTAGTGATTGGCTGTGTTGCAGTTTGCAATAGTGATCAAGTTCATGAACACTACAACAGGAAGCAGAGTAGAGGTAGGGTTCAAGCACAGGATGTGTTGGAATCCAGCAGCATCCCTGTGGAGACCATGGAAGGTACCAAGGAGATGAGGGTAATTTTCAGGGTCATGGAATGAATAATACTCAGTTTTCTTGCAAGCTGCATACTCTATGTTCCACACTTTTAAAAACTTTTCGTAGTACATTAGAAACAAAACAAAACCAAAAAAAAAAACCTCTTGTGTCCATGTCTTGGAGTTCATTTCCCTTAACATCATCTTATATGGTCATATGTACATAGCTGTTGAGCTATTCTTCTCATCTTCTAAGATTATCCTAAACATTCACTAATTATTGCAAATGAGGGAAACCATGGGACCTATGTTTCTTTGGGGCTGGCTTACTTTACTTAATATGATAATATACTATGTGTTTTTTATGTTTCTTTTGTATGTTCTTCCCACTATGGTATATCCCATGTTGTTACTGTATTTGACTTTGGTACCCTGGTTTTTTTTATACATCTATTTGAATTAGGGAAGGTAAGGGGAACAACAGAATGGTAAGAAAAAGGAAAAGGCGGGGGAGGAACCAATGCAACAGCAATATACACAAACCAATATTTTGGAAATGATTTGTATACATTGAGGAGGGGGGAAAGTAGGAGAAAAATGAGAGAAGGGGTAACAAGTTTGACAAGAAATGTACTTATGACTTTACTTATGTAACTGTGATCCCTCTGTACATTACCTTGACAATAAAAAAGAAAGAAAAAACTTGTCTTCATGTGTTGATTTTGTTTAGTTTTAAGTAGTTGTGGAAAAAAGTTTTAATTCAACCTGTCTATGTGTGAGGCCAAAACATCTTGATCAATGCCGCCTTGTTCATCCCCGTCTGCTTCTCTCCCAACCCCACCCATCCCTTCCATTTTTCTACTTCCATTTTCACACATATACCTTGAATATTATGACTACAATCTCATCTCCCTTCCTTTCTCTATTTATCTACAGCTCCTTCTTCTTGCCATTACCCTCCCTGACATTTCAATTTCTTCATAAATCCGGTTTCTCACACATGCTTTGTAAGTTGCCTACAATCAGGGGAAATATAGAAAAGAAAACATTTAAGTTCTTGAAGGTTAAGCAGAGCAACAGTCTGACACAAAACTCAAGATCATGTTAAAAATCCACAGTTTAAAATCTGGTTTTCCATTTGCTTTGAATTGTACACTTTGTGATGTAGCTTTGACCTTTTCACAGGTCAGTGAGTAAAGTGCTGAAATGTAATTATACTAAGTCTCATAGTCTCAAACTAATATTGAATCATATCATTTAGTTTACATTGATGTGTCCATGTAGATATATGTTATAAATAAGTTATTTTACTGTAACCTACTTTTTAACCTATAAAGTCTTTTAAGATAACCTACTTTTACAAATCAGTCTTAAAACATTTAAGATTTTAAAACTGTATTGCTCCTGATGGACAATAGAAGATTCTGGAAACTTTGTACTTTACAAGCTGTCGGTCCAATATAAAAATGACTTTTGGCATTGTGCTAAATTCTTTAGTATTTGGCATCATTTTTGGATAGTGGATTTGAAGAAAGTGACTATAGTAGACGTACCATTTCTGAGAATTTGGATGTAAATAACTGGTGAAATTTCTGAGGCAAATAGAGAAAGAGCAGTTGCACAAGTCCAAATGACTCCTCAGACACTTGCTCAAAAAGTTGTCTTACATCTGAGAGCTCATTATACTCTCTGCTTTGTTCCCAGATCTGCAGTTTTGTACATTCTTTTTGTTACAAATTCCAAGACTCTTAAAGAATGCAAATTCACAAGAACTTAGCTCACATTAGGCTGAAATATACAGACTATATCATATTTTCAAATTCAGGTAGTCATAGCTCCCTAAGAAATAAGCAGTTGTTCCTTTAAGTACATTGGAGTATTAAATTCAATATATAATCTTTAATTAAATGTATACACTTTATGGGAAAAGAAATTGTTGAATGATGATTCTTTGCAGGGAAAAGGGTTTGAATAATATTTATTTATTTTAGTTGTAGTGTAACTCCTCCTTATCCTCAATGTTATTTTACACTGTTTCAGTTACCAGCAGTAATTTATGGTCTAAAAATCCTTTTTCAGGTCAAAAGATCTGTTGAGATATGGACACAGATGTTTTTCTTTGTAATCATTGTTTTAATGTTACTTTTGTATGTTCTTCCCCCTGTGGTATATCCACGGTTTTCACTGTACTTGATTTTGGTACCCTGCATGTTATATATATATATATATATATATATATATATATATATATATTTATCTAATTTGGGGAAGGGAAGGAGAATAACAAAATGCTGAAACAAAGACACAGGATGACCCATTATAACAATGATATTCACAAGTCACTATGTTGGAAACAAACGTTACAACTTGGGGGGGGAAGAGGGGGAGAGGTGGAGATGGGAAAGGATAGTAGGAGAAAAACAAAGGAGGGGATAACAATGTTCCACAAGAAATGTACTCATTATTTTACTCATGTAAATGTAACCCCTCTGTACAGAATCTTTACAATAAAATAAAATAAAATAAATCTGTTTACAGAAAGAAGAAAAGCAAGTTATTGTATTTAGATAACTTTATAAGTATAATTATTCTGTTCTGTTAATATTTTTGAGTTCTAATTCATAAACTAAATATATTCACTTTAGGTATGTACCAAAGTAACATATATATATATATATATATATATAAGTAATATATTACTTTTAAATATATAGTATAGTAACATTATTATATACTGTATAAAATACTTATATCTATAATACTAAATAATAATTATGCTCGCTATATTTATATGGCTGTGAATAGAAAATTAATGAATTGTGTATTTGTTTTCAGGTATCTATTCTGTCTTGGAAGGCATCCATGATGATCAAAGGGAAACCCAGCATATGACATTGATCTCCAACAGGAGGATGTGTCTGTAGGCGAAACAGAAGTAGAGATAATCTTCAGACATTTTTGGTGTGTTTTATGTTGCACAGAAACGATGGGAAGAATGTAATCTTAATTAGGACTCTTTTTTCTATGTCATTTCATAGAAATAGTTGTATGAGAAAACTATAATGCAGAAGTGGTAGAATTTTCTGTTCTTCAGTTCATACCCCAGTAGGAACAAACTGAAGAGGATAGACTTAGAGCCACCTAGCAAATGGAGCAGAGCACTACCCAGGCATTCTAGGAGACAAAGACAGTGCCCGGATATGAGTCACCCACCCTGCACTCCTCATTCTGTTGGTGCTGTGTGAAGTGTTGCACCTTCCCTTAGGAATACGATAAAGAGAGTAGCTTTGAGCCCCGCATCATGCAGAGCATTCTCTGCATGTGTAGAGTGCTCAATCCATTTGGGTTGCAATTACACATATCCGATTCCCACAGTTCTGAATTCTGGACTTCTTCAAACCATGTAAACTCAGGCCAAAGCCAATACAGGGCAGAAAATGAGCCCTGCACCAGTCAAATGTGCAGATCTAGGTTTAATTCTTCAAACTTTATGAAGACATGCAACAAAACTACAGAGAGCAGGATAGGACAGTGATACAGATGCCAAAGACAATGAGGACAGAGATGTTCATCTTTTACAAACTGGTCTGGGGTCCTCTCTCCTTCCATGAGCTGGCCAACCATCTCTTCTCAATCAAAAATATTTCAGGAAAATTAGGTATACCCAAAATTTCACCTAAAAGAGATCATATAGATTAGAAAAGATCTTTACAACTACTAGAAGATAATAAAAATAAATGAACAAATAACAAAATCATTAAAAGAACAACATGCTACTGTAGCTTACTTGGTCTAAATCTCTAATTTAGGACCTAATGTGATTTGTGTGGGCACCAGTTTGTCTCCATCATTTATCGTGCATTCTGAAGCAGGATATGGGGTGTGTCTTGCCTGAAGAATAGCAGTTCCAACATTTCTACACTGGGAGCAGGGAGGTATACGTCTAATTGGCTTTTAAATCAGGAATTATATCAGCAATCTAAACAATTAACCTGAATCATGAAATGTTCTCAGAGTTCTCTCTCTCTCTCTCTCTCTCATGTTCATTTTCATATGTCTGTAGGCAGAAACTACAGTGAAATTCCATTATCTCAGTTTGTTCTGACTGCAATGGAAAAGTGGCTCTCCCAACCCCACTGAGGGTTAGGATATAGCCATTAAGTGGAGTTTAATTAACACCAGAGCATTTTCTGAGATAGCGATTTGGATTTATGATATAATTACCAAAATGAGGATAGAATTGAAATGCATGTCTGGGAACAATTAGTTGTTTCTTTATGAGGTTTTCCCTTTGAGATATGAATAAATGCAATAGGAAGGTTTTCTGGGTTTATGTAATGGCAATGCTAACTAAGAACATTTTCAATGAACCCCTGTTTTCTTTAACTCCATTTCTCTTGCTCAGATTACTGGTACATTCCTCTTTTATACTTGTAGTAGTAAGGAGTGTGTCTGATGCTCTGTGTGGTGTTCAGTTCAACTTTGCTCATTTTCTACTCCATTTTGTAAATAGTTTGAAATTTGCTTCACTGAGTCATCAGGGATGCTCTGGGTGTCTAACATGCATACCAGTCTCTTATGAAACCAAGGCCTATGTTGCCTACACACTGACAACAGGACTTTCAGATGGAAGGCCTTTCTATTGCTAGGAGTCAGCCTCATTCGAACCATAATCTTCCCGATATAATGGATTACTATTTAAATAAAGTAGCAGTCTTATACATTATAATTTACTCACAAAAGTAATACTTAAATAAGTTTGTGATTATATGGTTATAGTAAAAGGTGCTTATCTTTAATATTATATTATTTTTCTTGAAGAATGCATAGCAATTCTCTGTATGCTCTTATCATGACATAAACAACAATAACTTTTCTCAAACAGTACAAAGTATCACTTGAAAATTCACAAATACATTGAAGAATTTTATTATATCTATGAGTTTGGTTAGCCTATTATTTTCCCTTATGTTTAACTCAGCAATAACTAGCAAATATGTACCTATTCATTTTATTCTGAGAACTGTGAATGGCTTTCTGATAAATACAAAAGGTTATTTTGAATATGTTATTGATAATTTGGGGGAGAGAGACTGAATATATCAAAATCAACTGTATCTTTATTAAAATTTTTTTAGAATAATGATGTATATTTAATTGAGATGATTCCATATATTCATTGTATTGAACATGTTTCCTTTTCAATCTTATTTTTGAACATATCATAAAAGAAAATAAGTATGGTGAGTTCTTTTACTGAAAAAAATCACTTGGTTCTATGAGAATCAAAGGGGCAGATGCCATAGCATGATTTCAATGGGAAAAATAAAAATAGGCCCTAAGCCTTTGTGACAGATGTCAAGCATGCTGACAACTGTTAAAAGAAAAATCACGTTCCTGATCCTGGGCAGGGAGACAGCTTGTAAGATTAAAGATGTATCTCTTTATCTATCTTTTTTGGCAGATCATTTGCACAGAGTAGAGCATAACAGGTACCTCAGATGGAGAAAAGATTCTGGGATTTCTCATCATTGTAGCCACACAAAAGGGATAATGAAAAGCCAGAAAGTAAAAAAAAAAAAAAAAGCCAAAAACAAAAAAAAAACAAAAAAGACCTTAACATGGTTAGTATTTTCTGTTGAGTTTTAACTCTAAATATTTCTATGAAAACTTTAAAAATAATTCCTCCATAGCACGGAAATAAGCCAACAGACATTGAGTGATATATAATAAATGTCCAACAAATAATTATTAAATTAAGGCAACAACAAATGAACTTGGTATTTTTATGACTTATTTTGGATTAATTTTTATTCCACTCAAATGTTATTCATTATGGTGGGAATTCTGTTAAATATGTACATTTCATTCATTTTGGTGATATGTTGTACAACAATAAATGAATGCAAGCAGAAGGAAAATTAAAGCTATGGTCTAAAGAATTTAAATAGGTTTGAACTTAGGCAAAATTATATTGAATCCTTTCAGATATAGTCATTACTATTATTAGGTACATTTATGGAAAATGACATTTGCTTTTATAGCCAAAAATATTGTTATTGTCAGAATTCTTTTTATGTGTTTTCAACACATTTTTTTTGGCTAAATGCTAGTGGGCACTGAGAAAACCCACTTTCGAGTTTTCTACAATAGAAAAATGCTAAATGCTCCCATCTTTGTGCTGTTCAATCCTGTTCCTTTATTCTTCTCAGAAGCAAGAAATCCCTTTGCAGAATCACACATAGACAATGCAGAAGAAAGAAAACATCATTAACTCTTCCAAAAAAAGTTAGCCTCCATGAGCCACACATGACTATTTGTAATTCTGCTATGTTGTTTGCTTTGCTTTTAGAAACACTGAGCAGTATATTATTTCAATTTATCAAAAGAGGAGTGGAAATTCCTAGTACACAGTTGTTTCCCCCAGGGAACAGCCCAGGATATAATGACCAGAAAGCACCTCAGTAAACATGTGTACTTAAATAGATGTTTTATAAGGCTTCATTTAAGGGAAAGGCTAAGAGGAAGAGGCGTGAATTAATGATGAAAGCACACTATAGCATGTATAAAAGTGTTGCTATGAGACACATTATTTTGTGGAATTACACATCCATATACAAAAGAATATCACTAAATCAAGTCTAAAGGAATATCTGTAAATCAAGTCTTTTTTCCTTGTAGAAACATTTGGGAGGTGATGTGGACATTTATTTAATCATTGATAGTATTCACCAAAGCTCTCACATGGTTCTGAAAACAATGTAAAACTCTTTGTTTTCTGTGTGGTTTTCTTTTTCTTGCTGTTTTTTCTAATGTACTTAAAAGGTAGCACGTGATTTTTTGTTGCTTTGTATGTCCCTCTCCCACACTATATCCCTTTTCACTATATTTCATTTTGGTATAATTTGGGGAGCAGAAGGGATAAAACAAATTGCTTAAATGATACAACCCATTGCAACAATGAGATGTACAAGACACTATGTCGAAAAACGAACTTTACAATTTAGGCTGGGGGCGGGGTGGGGAGGGGGGGCGCGAAGGGGAAGGGAGGTGGGGAGGAGGGGCCAGGAACATAGTTGTGGGAGGAAAGGAATGGTAGGGGAGGAAAGAAGGAGGAGGCAACAATGCTTGATAAGAAATGTACTCATTGCCTTGCTCATGTGATTGTAACCCCTCTGTACAGAATTTTCACAATAAACATCTTATTTTAAAAAATAGAAAAAATAAACTGAAGGCAGGCTGGGAAGTTGGCTCAGTGGTAGAGCACTTGCCTTGCATGCAGGAGGCCCTGGGTTCGATTCCTCAGTACCACCTAAGCAGAAAAAGCCAGAAGTGACGCTGTGGCTCAAATGGTAGAGCACTAGCCTTGAGCTGAAGAGCTGCAGAACAGAGCCCAGGCCCAGAGTTCAAGCCCAGGACTGACAATAATTATAATTACAATAAAATGAAGGCTAAAAACTGGTGCTTAAGCAGAGTCCAGCAGATTAAATCTATATAAAGTATAGGGAACACATAGATAAAGATAGGTAGCTGGTATATTTGTCCCTTTATATTCACCCTAAAAGCTTTTACCTTTAATCTAGCCAACACTGGTGCCACATTCCCGTAAACCAATCTACTCAGGAGGCTGAGAACTGACAATCAAGGTTCGAAAACAATCTGGGCAAACAAATCTGAAAGTCTCTTATCCACAATTAAATATTAAAAAAAGAAGGAGAATTGGAGCTTTGGTTCAAGCGGTAGGGCACTACTGTTGAACACAAAAGCTCAAAGACAGTACCCAAACCCTGGTTTTGAGCCCAAGTTCCACTGCCAAAAACAAAGAAAAAAATAACCATGATCATACACAGTAGGACACTGTTTTTTTGGAAGTAGAATAGGATGAAGGCTGAGGTGATATAAGAATAAGATCTAAGTTTACTTTACAGATGCATGGAAATAGCATAAGAAATCTCCCTAATCCTTGTTTAAAAGAAAAAAGAGGGATAAAAGGGATAAGAAAGAGTAATGCGGGAGCTGTGCGGTGAATTTGATCAATGTTCATTAAATGCATATTTGGAAATACCTAATAAAGCTACTTTGTATCATTAATTTATACTATAATAAAATATTTTCTCCTCCTGTTTAAAAAGATTTCATCATGTAAGATTCAACTCAGCCTCTAGGACATTTTTGGAGACAGCATTATGCACCTGAGATGGAGTTCACCCTTTAGATAAGTAAGAGGATACAATGGAATTCTCTGCCTCCATCAGAAAGAATGACATTGCCCCATTTGTTAGGAAATGGAAAGACTTGGAAAAAATTATATTAAGTGAAGTAAGCCAGGCCCAAAGAAACATAGGTCCCATGGTTTCCCTTATTTGCAATATCTAGTATATGTATGAGTCAAGCGGAAAAGGTCAGATAATGTGATGTCAGGAAAATGAACCCTAAGATGAGGATTCAAATGTTTTTTTCTTTCTCTGCGGATTTTTTTTAAATTTATTGTGAAAATACCTTATAGAGGGGTTACAATTACATGGGCAAGGTAATGAGTACATTTCTTATCAAGTATTGTTGCCTCCTCCTTTGTTTCCCCATCCCATCCCTTCCCATCCTCTCCCCACCAAAGATGTAAAGTTCATTTTCGACATAAGGACTTGTACATCTCATTGTTGCAACGGGTCCACCTGTATCCCTATTTAAACGATTTATTTTTTCCCTTCCCCTCCACAAATTATGCCAACATCAAATACAGTGAAAACAGGGGTTATACCTTGGGGGAGGGACATACAACGCAACAAAGAGATATCTTATAAATATGTTAGACACAATAGCAAGAAAGAAAAAAAAACATTTGGGTCCTTAACTTGGGGCTCATTTCGCTTAAAATCATCTTGTCTGACCTTATCTGCTTGTCTCAGACATATACTAGTTATTGCAAATAAGGGAAACCATGGGACCTATGATTCTTTGGGCCTGGCTTACTTCACTTAATATAATTTTTTCCAAGTTTTTCCATTTCCTAACAAATGGGACAATGTCATTCTTTCTGATGGAGGCATAGAATTCCATTGTGTATATATACCACATTTTCTTGATCCATTCATCTACTGAGGGGCATCTCCCTAACCTTGAGCTGTTCACAGCAAGAAGTCAATTCCTATGTCTCACCCCGCCCTCTCCCCGCCTTATCAGAAGGTATAGCACCGTCTGCCAGAACTAGAGGGATTCCACAGACCCCAAACCGGACCTGCTGCTACAACAAGAGCATACAGGCCCAAAACTTTCAGAGCCTACTATATTTAAACCTCAAAAGCTCCATGCCCCTTGCTCCTTGTTTCTGGGACTCTGCTCAGGGTTACCTGGAGTCAATCCGCAGGAAGGATGAAAGACTGTTGAGGTCTCTCTGCCTTTCTTCCTTTCACCTGCTTGATCTTTCCTAACATAATTCTCAACGGAATATAATTTAGGATATCAAATCGCTCTTTGGTGGGGATTCTTATTTTTTAACTTAATTTAATTCCAAGAAATTGTTATGTATGCCAATGCCAAAAACCAATAGAAATATCTTATTTTGCCATGAATATGATTGGCTAATAACCATTTTGAGTCATAGGAGTTTATCCTTACTAAATCTTGAACCTTCATTTTTATCTTAAATAGCAAATATTTCTCCTAGAAAGGGTTCAAAAATTTCAGCTGGTCTTTCCTTCACTCATTTCTTGGAGAGCAATGCTCTTAACCTACATATTTATTGGTGGATTTCTCAGCCAACAAAGTGGGTACTCAGAGGATTGGTTGCATTGCAGCATTCTCTCTGATCAGTAGGAAGCCTTTGCTAAATTACAACTTTCAATTTTAATTCACAAATCATTAAATTGGTACTTCAGTTAATTATGTCTTTGGGCATCCATTTGAGCTTCTTAGGAGAGCTTACAAGCTTATGTATTATTACATTGAGCCGTTTTAGTCCTGATTTGGAAATTCAACTGCAGTTTCAACAAGTTTGGAAATACAATTAGGAAATAAGTAGGGGAGGCTCATACTATTCATTCATTCATAAAAAGCTTTGTCAGCAGAACATCAAAATGCAATATGAAAGTACCACATTTCACTTTGTTCTTTATTAGCATCTGTCTTATAAGTTGCAATTCATGTCTTCTGACATGGTTCTTTGTAACTTGAACTAGTGGTGCACACCTGTAATCCAAGCATTTAGGAGGCTGAGGCAGATGGATAGCAAATTGAAGATTATCTAGACTAAATAGCTGAGTGTAAAACCTACTTGGCACGAAAATAAATGCGTATGTAAATAAAATAGTATTCTCACAAAGAAAGGACCATTCCCATAGTTTCTACTTTGGCAAATCACTGAAAAAGAACAACTAAATAAGAATAACTTCAGTTTGTTCATAAATTACTTGTTTATACTTCTGTAGGAAAGGGAATACTACTCAGCAGGAACAATGTGTAAATAAAGTGTTGAACATTTCATTCAGGTGAGAATAATCAGGCAAAACAAAAACACACATATTGGGAAACAGAAATTAATAAGTAACCACTTTGAAAATGAGTTAATTTTAATATGAAAAGTAAGGGGAAATACACACTATCTGCTAATGCTAATATAATTTCACTGTGTTAGAATTATGTTAGAATTAATATTTGGAGAATAAGATTTGAATGTACAAAATGAATATAAAATACAGTAATTGCTTATAGTTATCTTACATTATGTATGTATTTTTGTGCTTGGCATTTGAGATTTAACTCCATGGCTGAATTTCTCATTTAACTTTGGGTGCCACAATAACTTGGTGTTGGATTACTCACCTTCTGAGTACCAGACTGCAGCCATAAATCACCAATTAGTTTTCTTTCTTTTTCCATTTGCATAGAGTCTTATCCCTTCTTACCGTGAAAGCAAACATCATCATAATCTGACTCATCTCTATATTCCCAAAGCTTAGTTCAGGACAAGATTTCCAGAGGAGAGTTGAGAGGAGTAATGTTCTCTACACTGCATTAACATAAAATTTGATTATCCTTAAATTGTCTTGGCTCACAATGTGCTTCCCTGGTAATTGCCCTGATCAAAGAATTTGCCTCTCCCAACAGAAGCTCATTTTCTGAGAGCTGCTTGCTTGAGAGCTGATTGGATTACACTTTTAACTTCCAGTTTGAAGCTCCTGACATGATTGGACATCAGCTCAGTCCAAAGAGCCACTAGAATTTTCCTTCTTTCCCTGTAAATGTATTTAACCCTTTAACCATTAATGATCTTAAGTGCACTACTTAACAAATTCTTTTCAACTCTGTAGGAAACCCAGCCTTTGTAGGTGTTTGTCTTTTTCATTGAAAGCTTACAGAATCTGGTACCATTTTGGCTTCTGAGTATGATCAATGAAAATAAATGCTAGTAGATAGTTCATTGACTGCTATATCAAGAGACAGATACAAAATACCTTTCTTGTAAGCATTGATATTTCTTGAATGCACAATACTGAGATTTTCAAGATGAAGCTGAAAATATTAACGATGAGAAGGAAAAAGTATTTTTTCCTCATAGACACTATAAGTCAAATTAGTTCCTTAAATTGCAAAGAACCCAGTATTTGCTCTCTTAGCATAATTAGATATTTTCCCAGTTTAAAAGTAATAAATATATTGCAGTAGTGAGAAAAAATGTCTCAGACAGAATTCTTGAGTTTAGCCAAATTCAGCCTAGTAACATATTTAAGCAAATAAACTAACTTGTTTTGTACAAATATCATTAATATCCATAGTGCCAAATGGTATTTTATATCTCATTATCACAGTTCTGTATCAATTATGATCACAGGTCAATCTCAATTCTACATGTAATATAAAATTCCATTCCAGTGGGAAATACATTTATTTTTCTATTTTTAAAGATACTTTACTGGAAGGTTTAATACTTATAAGTTTACATTGCTTATTCTTTATGTAAGTTTTTCTTTTTGTCGGTCATGGGGCTTGAACTTTGGGCCAGAATGCTGTTCCTCAGCTCTTCAGCTCAAGGCAAACACTCTACCACTTGAGCCACAGCACCACTTCCTACATTGTTTATTCTTAAGTTTCAAAATATATCTCAGAATTTAAAAGTTACTTATTGTTCTATTAATGTTAACATTAAAATGGTCAAGTTGACATTAAAGTATTAGAGAAATTACAAAGCATGATAAAATAAAATAGTTGGAAATCAAGAAATAAAGAGGAAAACTTTCACTGAAAGCTTAAATTAAATTTTGCATGAATCAAATTTACTATTTTCACAGAGTAGCCATACACACATAACCAGCATAAAAATGGCAAATAGAACACAACCAAAGTAAACTAAGGTAATTAATCATGTCAACTTTACCCTCAAGTTAAAAATCCTATTATTCTGGGGGTGGGGGACAATGTTGGTTGGGGCTTGAACTGAGGGCCTCGGTACTGTTCCTGAGCTTATTTTTCTCTTGGCTAGTGCTTTACTGCTTGAGCCACGGTTTTAACATTGTTGTTGGTGATGGTGGTTAACAGAAGAAAGAAATCTCACATTTTTTCCTGCCCAGGCTGGCTCTGAATCATGATCCTCAGAACTCAGACTCCTGAATAACGGATGAACCAGCAGCACTCGACAAAAGACACTTTTCTTTAAATGTTCTTTTTTCTTTAAACTGCTATATTAAACATAAAAACTACATACATATGTTGGGATCCATATGTATATTATATCCATGATTAATTTAGAGTAAACAGAGCCTCCTTCTTCATATCCTTTACCAGATAATGGAGAAAACTTGGAAATATCTTGTAGCTTTTGAGAAATATGCATTGTCCTGTCTTTATCTAAAGTCAAGCTTGTGGAACATCGCAGCACACTCTCTTATTTTTATCTAACAACCTAATTACCTCTAATAAAACTTTTGCCATCTCTTTGAACACGTTAATCTCATTAGCTCCTGGTAATCAACATTTTACCTCAAATTTCTGCTAGATCAAGCTTTCTGGGTTTCATGTTTGAGTAAGATCATGTGTTATTTGTCCTTTTATGCCTAGCTTCTTTCAATTAAGATACTGACCTTCAGCAGAACCCATGCAATCCCAAATTTTAGGATGTGGCCCTTCCAGAGCTCAAAGATGATCCAAAATTTACATGTTACACATTTATTTCATCCATTTATCTATCACTTGATTGACATAGACTTCCTTGCCATGTCTTGGATATTGTGAATAGTGCCAAACAAAACAGAACCTGAGGATGTCTGATACAATATCTGTTGGACGAACACCCAATGGTATGGTTGCTACATCATATGGTAATTCTATTTTAATTTTTCAAAAAATTTCCAACAGTTTTCCATAATGGCTGTGCTAATTTGCATTCTTATCAATAGTCTGCCAGCATTTTCTTTCTCCACATCTTGTCCAGCACTTGCTGTGGCTTCTCTTTTAGATAACAGCCATGTTTATTGGAATGAGGCAGTATGAACTTTATTCTTTTTTGGATAAATTATTAACAACTGAATTTTCTTCTTAGGTGTTTCAGTTAATCGAGTAAGAAACCAGCTGAGATCAGACTTCAGGAGCATCACCTACCTTCATTATTATTACCTTCTATTAATAAAGTCAAATCAAAACAACAAAATAGCCAACATTTAATAGCAACATTCACCTACAATGTTGGGAAATAGGATTTGCATGGAGAGATGTTTATTGCATAGGCCTTCCTTGTTTTTTTTGTCATGTAGGCACATTCTCTCTCCCTTTCTTATTCACTCTCCTTCTTCTTCCTAATTTCTCATTTGCTTTCACACACACACTATCTCAATCTCTCACATTCAGATGTACTAATACACATACTTCATATCGCACTATCTATTCTTTCTTCCCTTGTACAGATTTTGCTATTTACTTATAGCTCCTCCTCTATTGCATAAATTCTTCCCCACTTTAGCTGTAGAACTCTGTTTCTCTGTCAGTCTCTTCTTAATTCAGTATTCTGGTTCTCTTAGCTTTTCTCAATTCTACCATTTCTCTCCAGCTCCTCTTTTGAACTCTCTAGCCTATACTCACCTCAATCTTTCACACTCTCCTTCTCTCTCTTTCTCTCACTTCCTATCTAACTTCTCAGGCAGTAAGAAGAAGAGGCTAATAAGGACCCAGTTGTTATTGTAAAATCCCATCAACCCTCTTGAGGGCAAAGTATATTTGGTCCCTGGGAGAAAGCTATTGACAACATGATATTCTTCAAGAAGAGAAATTGCTACCTTAGTATGTAACACTGTCATTTAGTTTAATAGAGATTCCTTTAGGGCATAAGGCACAATCTGGCTAGTAATAATTTGTTATTATTCTTAATAGCCAATATGACTTTTATTGAGTGTAGAAGTATCCTGGTCCTCAAACTAATTATGCTTTTGTCTTTGTCTCTGTCTATATCTAATCTCTGTCTCTGTCTCTACATCTTCAGATACATTTGTGCACCCACTCACATACATATTTATGTGTATATATATATAGATAGATAGATATAGATAGATAGATGTATATATATATATTATGGACAAATACAAGCAACTCTAAAAACACATCTATGTATTGATACATATATATCTTAAATATGTTAAATAAATATTTAATGTGATACATCTGTATTATGTAGGCATCATTCATACTAGAGCTGTAGTTATTTTTCCACTGCAGTCTCCCATTTTAGATCTTAGAACAGGATCTGCTTCCCACCCCCCCCCC
>NW_012267246.1:7315243-7336314 GCF_000151885.1 Dipodomys ordii | reverse complement strand
CTTTTTTCTTTTTGCTTATGTGGTGCTGAGGAATCGAACCCAGGGCCTCAGGCATGCAAGGCAAGCGCTCTACCACTGAGCCACCTTCCCAGCCCCTCATGACCATTTTTTGCTTGGGCAAAAGAAATCTGATTTTCCTGATCTCCACCGTCATTGTAGCTGGAATGACAGATGTGTGCCATTCTATCCATCTATTGGCTGAAAAGGAATTTCTCAAACTTTTTTTTTTTTGCCATGGACAAATTTGGAAGGAGATTCTCCTGATCTCTATATCCCAAGCAACTAAGATGACAGGTATTCACACCTGGAGTCCAGCTTCACTGTCAAATGGAATTTAAAAGTTAGCATTAACCTGCTGGCAGCATATTTTTCAGTTACTGTATAAGGGATACCATAGTTCTTCATCATCCATTCACAGCTTTTTCATTGTCCTTCCCTCATCTTTTACCAGGGTAAATTGCCTTTGATCCAGGGCCAACAACTTCTAAGCTAGCTTCCATCTTCCTTCATGATTAAATTCAGATTCAGAGAGCTGGTCAAAAGAGAGGTCTACAATTTCAGGGTCACATCTTTAAAGATAAAATTAGAAATCCCTGTGTTCTCTTTCCTGTTCTTGCTTCCTGGAAAAAAAAAACACAAAAAACAATGGTTAAGGAATCTCTAACTATAGTGATTAAAATATATCTTTGGGTATTTATTTTTAAGGGTATTTTTTGTGAATTTAAATACTTGTCAACAAATAAGGAAGTAGTTCATAGTAGTTTTATACCTTCCTTTTATAAGAAGCCATATGTAGATTTTCATGTATAATTTTAGTCATGTATATTTACATGCATATATGTGGTTGCATATGTACATAAAACACACATATGTAAATATATAAGTATCTGCATACATAATATACACATATACACATATAAATGATTTTATATGAGGTTGTAGGTATGTCTATATATACACAGATCCATATATATATATAATATAATATGTATATACAGTGTGTGTGTATATATATATATATCTACAAATACACACATATAGAGAGGGAAAGAGACTTATAGTATTGTCAGGAGTCATACTGCACCATATGTATATATAAGTATGATATATGATATATATGATTTAGATACATACATATAGAGTTATTATAAATATATGACTTATTTGATATATATCATAGAATATGCCTCCTGACAGTGCTGGACATCTATGAATATTCTAGAGATAATGTTTTCTTCAGAAAATACAACTTGTTTCCTTATCTCATTGAATCTTTACGTAAATAAATAAAAATACTTAAAATATAACAGATGGACAATTTAAAAGGCTTCAAGCTAGAGATATGTACACACAGGTAATTCTATAGATTTTTGAGTGTATCTGATGGATAAGGCAGGGCTAGTCCACTGACAAGCAAGCTTGTAGTGTTGGAGCTTTACTAAACTAAGCAGTGATGCAGAAAGTGATTTGCAAAAACTGAGTTCAGAAGCACAGCCATGGTATCATGGCATTTCAGTTTCCAGCCTGAAAGACTCAAAGATGCTGCTTTCAATGACTTCCTTCACCTGGGATCACTGCACCTGAAGTAGACAAAAAGAATCTTTTTTCTTTTTTCTTTTTTTTTTCCTTCTCAGTTTTCCCTTGTTTCACCTATGGGGATATCACTTCTAAGTTTAGATAATGACTTTTTTTCCTATGGTGAACTTGAAATGACACCAATAAAAATCTGCTCACACTTATTTTTAGAAGGGAAAGAAATGATTTATATGTTTCTTGTTACTTTTGAGTCATGTCATGCATTATAGTGTATGCCAGTGCTGTTTTGTTTTGTTCCATGATTCTTTCTTTCTTGATCATTTGCACATACACCAGCTCTAGCAGTTGTGAATCCATACGTCTACTTAAATTGCAATTAAATATATTTCACAAAATTTTGCATGTTATATTGCTTAGAAAAGATCAGTGCCTATCTGCATTATAGAAATGAGGAATTATTAATGTCTAAAATTGTAGTTTATATTGATGTGTGTGTATATTTGTGTGTATCTCTTAGCCTTATTGTTCTAAGCTAGTGCTCTATCATTTGAAGCATAATACAACTTCTGACTTTTGGGTAATTAGCTGGAGATAAAGAGCTCCTGGACTGTCCTGCCTGGCTTCAAACCATAATCTTTGGTTCTCAGCCACCTGAGTAGCTAGGATTTCAGGGTGTGTGACTTGTGCCCAGCTAGACTTGTAAATGTGCTTAAAACTTACTTGCTAAACTTATGGAACAAAAGAGAAACGTCGGCAAGGACACAAAGTCTCTCACAATAAAACCAATGTACTGTGAGGTTCTACTTAAAATTGAGAAAGATAGAGTACTGGTATCTTTTCTTTTGTTAACTGAGATTGTATTTGAAATATAGGCTTATTAAAAATTAATATAAACTCTAGGCCGTGAATTATAAACTTTAACTGTGGAATCGACAGCAATTTTTCAGAGTATTAGATGTAAGTAATTAAGTTATATGCAGAATTTAACTGCATAGAATATTGTGTTTTATTTCCAGTAGCATTTACTATGTTTCCCTAAGAGACATTATTATCAGTTGATATTATTTGAACAGCATAGCATTAAGGATGAAGTAATACATTCTCCCTCATGTTGAAAAATGTCTCCGTATTTTGGCTGAATCATTTTGTTATTCACTTAGGGTTTAGAACTAAGAGATTTTTTTAATTATAGAGACCTGACAAAATGGAATGGAGTCCCCATTACACAGTCAAGTGGAGGCTGGGTTCCATATAATTGGCTTACTTTTGTGCTACCCATATACTTTCTTTTTCTCTAAGCCTGTTGTCTTCTCACTATCTGTTCTTATCTGCTTTCCAAGCAGAAGGAAGGAAGGAAGGAAGGAAGGAAGGAAGGAAGGAAGGAAGGAAGGAAGGAAGGAAGGAAGGAAGGAAGAAAGGGTGGGTTTTCATCTTTTGACCCCACTTCTTAACATTCCATAATATGCTATTGTATTGGTAATATATGGATCATCAGACATTTGAACTTGCCTTTCTTAAGATAATGGTGAATCTCTATAATTGCCAGTCCCATATGGTTCTATCATTCATGAATGGTTCAAATTTTCAATATTTATTTTTCATACATATATTAAATTATCTTCAACAGACAACTCCATATGTGTTATATGTTATCTTTTAGAAGACTGAATAATAAAATTATTGTTACTGTTTCAGCTCAAAGAATCAAATCCTCAAGCAGGAAGGAAGCCCAGGGCCTGGGAGAATGAATTCTGCAATGCCCTTGAATTTTTCCTTTTAATCCAAGAGACACAAAAGGATGTGCTGGTAATATAGTAAGGTATCTCTTCCTTTGGAAAAGGGAAATGCTTCTGTTTCTGTCTGTGAACTGTCACTATTCCCGGTTTCATGAGAAACCAAAATACCATAATGGTCTGTAGGCAGAGGGGGGACCAATAGAATTCCTGAGACAGATGAACGCTTACTCTCAGTGCATCTTACACAGTGAGAGCATCCAGGGAAAACATGCAGACAACCTGTATTTTCTTTTTCACTTTCAAGATGTAGAAGGGTGGGTGAGACCTAGCTTTATTCCTGTGACTGGAAGTCGATTTGGGCTCTGAGATTTCATCATCTTCTCTATGGTCCCTCTTCATCTCATAGCACAGACTATCTTTCAGCCACCATGTATTACAGAGGGCAGGTGACAAGCAAACACACACACAGGCATTACACCTTCTGCCCATTTCAATAGTCACAGAATAAGTTCAATCCAGACAGAAGGGAAGAGGAAACCAATCCCAACAGAGTGAAAAATAGTACAGAGAGGAGCCCACTCGTGGAAGGTCCAGGAGAGAACATCTACCATGGCACAGAGGGAAAGAATGAATTTTGTGTCTCATGCATCTGTATTTTATTCCAGCAAAATCTGAACTAATCCAAGTCCAAAAGGTGATTTTTTTTCGTCTGTAATTGCATGAACCAAACATTGGCAAACCAAAGAATTGGAAGCTCTTCTTGGCGTACAAAGAGTCAACTTCAGCTGGCAACCAGAAAATAACAGCCAAACGATGTAAATTCAATTTGAGACAGGTTGCTATTTTTTCTGAGGCAGAATTTCTGCCCTGCTTTTAGCAAAACATGTTGCTATTATTTTATTGTCTCTTCTAATAATTTAAAAGTTTCTTTCCACACTACAAACATATTCTTCTTGTAAGAACCCACAAACAATGGATGTACAGCTACAAACGATGCTCTAAAAAATTCACGCATTAGCTTTAGAGTAGAAGTCCAAACAAACACTCTTCTGTTAGAGTATGTTTGCGAAAAAATGGATATTTTAATAAAATGAGAAGGCTTTGGTAAATTTTAAGACAGAATTGATCTGCAATAGTTCAGGGTTTATAAGGTATGAGTAATCCTTTTTTCCTACACTTTTACAAGTAAATATTTCACAGTTATTTTTGTAGGAAATTTGACTTAAAGTAGAGAATAGAGATATTTCAGTCCTATACATGAATGCCCTGAACTACAAAAGTAAATTAAACTCCTCAGTCTTGTTGGCCCATATCAAGAAAGAAGCTATTTTATTTTTCGAATTCTCCAAAGATTGCCTCATTTGCATGGCATTTTTTGAAGAAATAAGAAGTAGAACCCAGCATTAAGGAGTAGGAGGATAAGATCCAGGAATAAATAAGGTAATAAATAAGTTCTTCTTGGGTGAAATGTGCCGGTGATAAATGAGCAAACAATTCAAAATCACTCACACAATGATAGATTGAATCAGAGGGCAGGCAAACCCTTTGGGTTCATTGGTATATTGACAAAAGACTAGAAATAGTTTTTGAGTTTGGAAAAAAAGAAGAGTAACTAAATATAGGGACCTTATTACTGTGAAGGCATAATATTATAGAATTCCCTGATGTTGTATCTGTTGCTTATATATGTGTGGAAGCAGAAACCCAGACTCAAACATCACCTAACCCTGGAATCAAATAAAAGAAGCAAATAAGGAGTAAAGGAAGGAAGGAGGGACAGGTGCTGTAATTCCTCTAACACAAGAGGCAGAGAGAATAAAAGGATAGTCCCAGATCAAGACCTCAAGACCCTCTCTAAAAATAACAGCACTTCCCTAGCAAGCATGAAGTCATGAGTTTAAACTCCATATTGCCATAAAAGAGAGGTGAACAAAGAGCCTTCTCTCACTTTTGTCCAATACAAAGAAATAAATCTCCCTGTTTTCTTTATGTAAATCCTCTTGTTGACGCCATGCTGTATCACATTCTTCTTGAAACAGATTTTTAACATCATAAGGAAATGTCGACTTTGGCTGAACTGTTTAGACTGGATCCTACTGAAACTGCAGAAAAGAAATGACAAGATTGAGAGAATAACTCAGACAGTAGAGTGAAGAAGAGAGGCTATTGACAGAGCATTCTGGAAAGATTTAGAAAGATATACATGGTACAATAAAAATAATTCAATCGTGTATTGAATTACAGAAGGAGAGGGTCAAACTGGTTAGATGTGGCTGAAGATCTCCTTAATCAGGTTCCATTGAAGAAGGAGAAAATCTTCTTTTGGAAATAATGTATTTGTTGAAAAGGTAAATTTTTTCTCATTAGTAACCTTCTTATCCACAATAAAATTGCTAGTAAAATAATTTCAAAATACGGGAGTATAATCATTGCATTTTATTTTAATGTTGTTCTGGGGGAAAAAAGAGCTCATTCAGATAGTTAAGTATATATTAAAACACACCATTTTTCATGGATTGACATTTCTTCCATAAAAAAGTGGCATGACTTGAATTGATTGTTGAAAAAAATTTGCAACCTCTAGGTGAACACTTAAAGTATGCAGATGCCCTAAATATGTATATATATATCCTTATCTCTATTTCTGTATCTATCTCTGCATCTCTGTATCTATCCATCTATCTAACTAGTTTCTATTTATATGATCTCTGTAGGGGATATATCTACCATAGAGACAGATACATCAGAAAAAATATTTTATTATGTCATCATTCTTAGTAAAGTTTAAATTTTATAATGATAGAGTATAAAGATAACATATCTATACATCAAATATACATATTTTATAAAAATCATTATAATTAAATATTGCTTTCTTTGAATGTGAAAATTAATGAATCTATTTAACCTTATACGTAT
This sequence comes from Dipodomys ordii, assembly GCF_000151885.1. NCBI lineage: Eukaryota > Metazoa > Chordata > Mammalia > Rodentia > Heteromyidae > Dipodomys > Dipodomys ordii. Next base: position 7,330,123 of record NW_012267246.1, on the reverse strand, counting down.
TATTTATTTGTTACTTTATTTATTTGTATAGCTGCTGGGACTTGAATTCAGGGCCTGGTGATATCTTTAAAGGTTTTTGTACAAGGTTAATGTTCTACCACTTGAGCTATAGCTGCACTTCAGTGTTATGGTAGTTAATTGAGCTAAGAGTCTCATAAGCTTTCCTGCTTGCTTTGGCTTGGAACTGTGATCCTCAGATTGCAGCCTCCTGAGTAGCTAAGATTATAGGCTATACTGTTTTTAAACAGAGAACTCAGTGACTTAAGATAAAATCTGTTTGCAAATTCACATATGTTCATATTTCTACGATATATAAATGCAGTTTTCCTTTATACTGTCTTTTATGTACATAAGGAAAGAGGATATCAGTATATTATATACTTATTAAAAACTTTCACAATATACTCAAACAAACTACTACATGTATCAGAATCAATGTTCTTGCCTTTATAATCTTATTCCATTATTGCTTTTAATCAAAACAATAAAATGGGAAGTTTGAAGAAAAAATTTAAATAAACTTTTACATAATGAAACTGAAAGTTCTATAGATTTGACACAGTGATTTTGAACTTGTTTAACTCTTTTCAAGTGAATTCAATATCTGTAATTTTCCATGTAAGAAAAAAAAAGATCTTTATCAGTTACAAATATTCCTTTATATAGTATCTCTACAACTGAGTTCCATGAGAAGTTGAAAATTGTTACTGCATTTTGGGGGGAGAATTTACATCTGTTCAGTAGAAACATTTAAAAAAATAAAAAAGTTCTAAAATCTTTAAAATAATTTCCCAAGGTTCTTTTATTTTCTTCACAACACCTCAATCCTTAATTTTAATTTTTAAAAGATACAAAGACAAACACGAAATACTTGATTCAAATAACCTACATAAGACTACAGAATCATTTCAATTCAGTCTAAATTTTCCAAAGTGAGAAGTATATCATTTTGTTATATGCATGAAGGGAGAGAGGATTGTTTGAAAAGTCTAAGGAAGCATCCTTATGAATTACCAACATGTCTTCAATTGACACCTTAGAGCTGAATAAATATCTGTTGCTTCTCATTCTTCAAGAGGGTTTCTGGATAGTTTACAAGACTTCACTTCTCCTAATAATCCTCTGTATGTAGCAGCTACATTGGCAAACCAAACAGCTGTGAAATGCATAACAATTGCCCACAAGCTGTGGTAATGAGACATTATAGTAAAGTTGGAGCAAGCACCCTGCTCCCTCTCTGGGCTTCCCAGTTTCTCAACTCTTCTACATCTCTTCATCACTAACCATTTTCTTATCATTTGATCTCATTTATAAGATTCATCTTTACTATTATTTCCTCTGAATTCTGAGAGGCTTTCAAAACTCTACCACAACAAATTCAAAAGAGGCAGCATATTTTTGTTCCTTTCTGGTATTCCTTCCTTCTCCAAGAAAAGATTTCTAAACATTGTAATCAACAAGATATTATTCTCAAATGGAAAAATGATGAATAGGAATTTATTTCATGAAATATGCACACACACACACACACACACACAGAGGACTGCTTTGGTTTTGGAGACATTTCTTGTAATAGCTTGTGTATCTAAAGAACCACACCAGAAAATGTGAACCATCTGGACTCTTACTTTGCCTCATTACAAGATGGGAAATTTATGGCCTCTTAAACACCAATATTACATCTCTTTAGTATTCTTTTTTGTTGGACTTGTTATGCCTTTCATTAAATGTTACCTACATTTCTTTAACTTTAATGTTGTGATTGTGTGATTATACATCAAAGCCAAGACAACAACACCATTGCTGTCCACAGTGCTAACTAGTGTTAAAATACTGATAGTTGAATTCCAGTGTCTGTCTTATATTGGTGAGGCTCATGTATGTCTTGTAGCACATGGATACTAAATGTAGATGACTCTTATAATTATGTCTTCCCCAGGTGAAATGCATAAACAGAGTCACATTGTGATTCATCCAGTCTCTCAACACTTCCTTCCATGCTGTTGATGTAGGTGCATGGCTAAGTACCATGTTCACACTACTTGTCAATGAGAAGAAACTTCCTGTTCTCTTTAGTAAAAGATGTGGGGAAGAATCCAGGGTAGCTGAAGCCATACTGAAGCTCAATAGCTACGCAAGTGTTCTACTTGGTTATTCCAGGAAAATTCGCTCTCAGTTACTGAACTTGAACTTTTACATCTGGTCAAGTGTAAGAGTATGGATGTATGACAAAAATTGATAGTGAAATGGAGGATGTGGAAAATGATAAAATGTGGAGTAGGGCAGCAATGGCTGACAATAAAATTTCCTATGGAAAGACTGTCAGAGTGCAGAGGAAAAGTTTTGTAAGGTAAAGTGAGGGAAGCAACCTTGCCCTGCCACCCACAAACATCAACCACATGGCGTTTACTTCCATTGTTGTCCAACAACAATTTGTATTTTATGATGTAAAAAATGATCAGCACAGTTTTAATGTCTCTCTAGCACTCACTCTGTAAGGACTCGGTTACTAAATTTCTCTGTAGAAAAACACGAACTCAGAACATCTGCTGGTTGGAAAGAAAAAGAAATAACTTTTTTTACAGCACAGGAAGACTTTATTAAACAGAAAAGTGCAACCAAATATTGAATTCTAAATTGTTATTGTTTACATATAATTGACTTATTCTATTTTATAAAACGTATATACACGAGAATCGAATTAAAAATTATAACAATGTTGTGTATGTCCTAGTTAATCATCTAAAGTACATGCAGTTGCCACTTTTACTAAATTTTACTTTTGTGATAATTTAAGGTAGTTGAATTATTCATTGAGCTTCAATTAACGATCACTAAAATAAATTTTTCATTATTTAATACCTACTATTTAAAAAAGTGTCTATTATTGTTCATTAAGAGTGTTGGCATCCATAGATTACAGATAGAACTATGATTTGCTAGATATTTATTAAAAATTAAAATAAAGAAGGCTGCATTTATAATCTTCTTTACATTTTTAAAAAGAAATTAAATTCAATCAATGGTAGCTTGTATCCTAAGCATGGTCATTAGATGTTGGGTTGTATCATTCTATGTTAAATTGATTGATAAGGTAAAATGAAAAAAGTTTAAATTTCCACTGAAAAATTTAAAGACATATAGCTATATTTGTCCAGGAAAAATTATCGTACATTTATCTATAGATAGATAGTTTTGTTACTAAGCTTAAATAATGTTGTGACTGTTTTATTTCAAAGCTGAAATATATTGAAAACATGTTGGATCAATTAATTCAATTTTCTGGAGTTGGAGGTGGAAATAAAATTATTTGAAGGGGATCTGGTATAGTCAGTTGAGATGGAAATGACCTTTAAATTTTTAAAAACAAAATATTCTGTCTGCTTAACATAGAAGTTTTCTGATGATCCCATATGTAGTGAATAAAATGTTCTACCCAAGCAGAGGCCAAATTTTAATGTCAAAACATGGAATTAGAATGCACTGATTTTCATGGCAATGGAGTATTGAGACTTAGCTAAGACCTTAAGCTACCTCTTCATTCATAACTGGCAAAGGAACATGCTTCTACTTTGCCCTTGAATGTGTTAGCCATTTAAATTGTGTGCTACTGAGCTGAATTTTGTCTTGTCTTTTCTAAGAATTTTATATGACTTTTTAAATTTTCTGAATTAAGTTCAGAACTTTCTTCCTGTATGTTTAAAATCCATTCACAAAGCATGCCTCTCTTTCATGTAGATATGACAGACTGAAAGGAATCTCATAGCTATCAAAGAATAAGAGAATAATGACCACAGAGAATCTGGAAAAATCAGTACACAGAAACCTAGAAGTTGATGATGGAGTATGTAATTTGATATAAAGAGTAATAAAATTACAGAATTTCATATGGGCAATAGCAGAAATAATTTTTGGGCATTACAGTATTCATTATAGCATACAGGAAAGTGAGGACATTACAAGTCTAACAGTTTGGGCAATAATTTTGGGAGGAAAAAGAAGCATAGTATAACAAATTGTTCTACTATCAAAAATACAAAAAATAATACACTGAATACCTGACCTACCTAATTATATCACCTCTTATATCACCTTTACAATAAAAATTTAAAATTAAAACATATATATATATATACCCGAGGGTTCCTATTTCCTTTTAATTTGCTCTCACAGAGGATAATTATGTTAAATTTATTCATATTTGGGGGCTTAAGATTTGTCTCAAGCCCAAGGCTCTGAGTTCAAATCTCAATACAGCAAATAAAAATATTTACACTGTTATACAGGACATATTATTTTTAAATTTCTTTCAAAAACTTTAGGCATTTAAGTTTCTGGAAATTGTGAAAGAAAACTCCCATAACTATCCATCTGTTACTAAAACAATTTTCTAACATAGTTTTCTTATAGACCAACAAAAACAACACATTTAAAGTTATATACTTAGAAATGTTTTTGTATATTGTAAGTAATATTTTAACCATTGATTTTTAATTAGCTATCCCAATAAACCAGTATTTTAAAATGAAATGAGTAATTATACGTGTATCACCTTATCAGGAACATGATTGTTCAATTTTTCCCATTTCCTATTTCTTTCATTCCTATTTCTTTTTAGTTTCATTTAAAAAAATTGCTTCTGGCACTCTTGTTCAAACTAGAAGTCCTTGCACTTGCTCAATTGTTGCTATATTACTTGAGTCATGCCTCTAGGATGGTTTTTGATGGCTATTTTAAAAGCTGAGTTTATTGGACTTTTTCATCCTGACTTGTTTGTAGTGGCAATCCTGAGATTATAGACTGCCGAGCAACTAGATTTTACAGGCAAAAACTAGCAGCACCAAGCTTTCTCTCTTTTTCTAAAAAAACAAATTATTGGATATCAGCAGATACACACTTACTTCACACATACATACACATAAATGCATAGATATTACCACCTGGGAAGTCTAAAGTAATACCAGTCCTGTGTACCTAATTTTTCCAATCTAAACAGGAATACTCATAAATAAACATAAATCCAAATTTTCCAATAAAACTGCCTGTGTACACAGATTCAATTTCATGAAATTGTATTTGTGTTTACACTTCTTAAGGCTTGGACATCTTTAGTACTTATAATGTACTATGTGATTTTTGTATGTTTGTGTCATTGTATGTTCTTCCCCCATGGTATAACCCCTGTTGTCACTGTATTTGATTCTGGTGTCCTGCATTGTGTATATACATTTTTCTGATTTGGGGAGGGGAAGGGAAATAACAAAAGGCTGAAATAAGGATAGAGGATGACCCATTGTAACAATGAGATGTACAAGACAGTATGTTGAAAATGAACTTTACAACTTTGGTGGGGTAGAAGAGAGGAGGGACGAGTTGGGGAGGTGGGGAGGAAAGGGATGGTAGGGGAAAAATAAAGGAGGGGGTAACAATGCTCGATAGGAAATGGACTCATTACCTTGTTCATGTAACTGTAACCCCTCTGTACAGTATCTTTACTGTATAAAATATATATTTAGAAAAAAAGTAGATATAAAAATAAAGAAACTGTGTTGTTTTAGGTAAATCATGAATTTTTAATGATTTTTTAAAAATTGCTGCCAGTGGTTAAATGTAAATGAAACATTTTAACATCTTTTAGGTAGTGTTATAAAAGAAGGAAGGTCACAGTAAGAATCAAACATTCACATAGAAGGGAAGGACAGCATTTCTAATTAAATTGTCTCAAAAAGTTTTGGAGTTTAGAAGTTTCTAAAGAAAGAGTACATTTTTATGCTTCAGAAGAGAAGCATTTTTTTGTTGTTAAATAGCTTTAAGATGTACTTTTTCCTTAAACATTCCTCTATTTGTTTCCAAAATAGTTTGATATCTTCTTACAGAAGTTGTTAATTGGGTAATTTGATAAGGAAATTGGATAGAAATAAAACTCCTATTACATGTTTGTGGCACAGTGTTTGACTAATATCTTCAGTGATTATTGTTTATTCCCTGCCTCATTGCACACCAATGCTGTCTTTTACTGAAGGCCTTACGAAGTATTTCTGTGATTCTTTTTCAAGGATTGTCTAGAAAGTAAATTTAGAAGAGTTTTCTTTTTCTTTTTCTTGTTTTCTTTTTTTTTTTAATTCACAAGACACTCTTTGTGCACATTGGTTGTAATAACGAGAACGCAATTTGGAACACAGCAAACAAGATTGGTATACAACTGTCTATATCACATACCTTGTACTGTAGTCCATTTAAACTGTGAATGGATCTGTGAATGAATCTGTACAATAGAGTTTATCTGCAAATGGGAAAATCAAGGTAATGTTAATATTCACGTTTTAATTATACCCAAGCCATCACCTACCCAAAACTAGATGTCTTTAAGAACTCTTAGACAAGTGCATCCATAGTTTACCATGTCCTCTCTTCATTAGCATGCCTTCCTCTGTTCTAGTAAGCACATTAGGTGAACGCTCAAAACCATGACAGAGGGAAGCCAAGGCATGCAGACCAGAATGCCACAAGTATTACTGTTAGGTTCCAAGTGTTGAGATATTGTGAGGTCTACTCGCTCTTCCTCTTCCCCGGTGTGGCATTTTCTCACCTAGAGCCCTCATGAATATAGAAAATCCTCCTCTGCTGGCTTAACTCTTCTCCCTGAAAGTAAGAAAATGAAGGTCAGGTGACCAAGTGGAGTGAACATGTGATTCCTTCAGTGCCCTCTTCCCTCGGCTTTTCTCTCCCTGTCATCACGTCCTTTTGTTCTTGAGAGCACATGTGGGTCACAGCCATGTTAGCATTTGTCCTCATTTGAGGCGATTCCACAAGCAAATAAACTCAGTTTTCCACTTGGAGCTTTTCTAGAACATTAAGCTAGAAACAAATATGTCAAGGATTCCAACTGCAGTCCAAACTAAATTTGCCTTTGGATTCACTCTTGATAGGACACTTGGAGAGTTCAGAAGCCCTTCCCATCTTTCCTTCCAATTCTTGTTTGTATCCTAGGCAGACATAAGGCAATGAAACAAACGACTTTTCTTTAAGTTTCATTGGATACCAATAAATATGAACACTGTCAGGTGTTACAGAATAAGGGTGAATTTTTCCCTAGAGATAAAGAGACAGACAGACAGACAGACAGACAGACAGACAGACAGACAGACAGACAGACAGACAGACAGACAGACAGACAGATAGATAGATAGATAGATAGATAGATAGATAGATAGATAGATAGATGGAAAAATAAACAGATGATGTAATGTATTTGTCTACCTAGCATCTAACATAGATAGAGAAATAGAAAGATGAGGGATAGGTAAGACCATAGTTGCTTACCTACATATGCGATAGGTGATAGATTCATAGAGAGGCCTACTCAGAGGCAAGGAACCTGTTTCCCTTTTTCTGGAAAATGTTGACACAGCACTTTCAATTTCACCAAATTAGCAAAGTGAGTTTCATTCTCGATAACAACAACAAAAGCAACAACAACAACACTAAACACATAATGTATTTTCTACTGAAAATTGCTTTTCTTGTCACCTGGAGACCGATTTTATCTTTCCTAGTTACCTCTAACTATTGGGAAATGCTACAATTCATTAAGCATATAATGCTGAGTGCTTTGAAAAGTGAATTACATCCCTTCAAAACCACGAGCATGAGGAGGGTTATAAAGCAACATGATGGTGAAGATCACACTTGTGTCTCTCTTGAGTTGAAAAAATGAAAAACATATCCCCCATGAACAATGTCTTCTGTACACATGCTTAATACAGTGAATGTCATCCAGATCACTCAAAATTAACTTCCAAGGTACAGAAAGCAAAAGTGAGTGCAGATTTACTTTTTTTTAGTAAATCCATATTTTTGTTAATGTTATAAAATGCCACAAGACCATAACCAAACTTTTATAAAACCAAGAAGAGGAAAATAACATTTTTAAGGATACATTAGTTGGATGTCATATGTAGAAGTAAAAATGAAATAAATACTACTGGTATTCAATTCATGGAGACATAATCATTGTTAAGCTGCCTTCAAGATGTTATAAAATGTCTAAAAGAACACAAAAAGAAAAAAAAACAAGTAAGCATAGCATTATTGCTACAGTGTACAAACTGATAGAAATATACAGAGGTGTAGCTGGAATGTATTATAAGATGAAAGGTAGTCATTTCTACCCCCAGGAAATGGCACAGGGCAGCAAGCTTCTCGCTACACCCAGATGGAGACAGATCCATGCCCCAGTAATAGAGAAATCATTACTTTGGCATGCCCACTTATCTCCAAGCCTACACCTGATATGGAAATGGTTCAACAAGTAACTGATAAATGAGTGAGTGCATAATAAATGATGGAGCAAATGATCAGTGAAAGGACTAGTTCTCAAGACACTCAAGGCTGGAGGGGAGAGAGGGAATGTTCCACGAAGAAACACGACAGAGGTTGATGTCTTTGAGTATGAAATGCAAGGACTCTGGCAATGGGTCAATCAATAGCCATACTTAGCAAGAGAATGAAGCAAGAGATTTCAGGCTTTCCCACAGCCACAAAGGAAAGAAATTGGTGGGTTTGAGCCTAGAATTCTAACATCTGAATTAGATTTTAATGTGGAAACTGGTCAGAAAGACAAAGGATGCATATTTTTTTGTTCTTTCATATAATTACACATAGAGGCATATGTTTTCATGCATGACACCAAGTACAAAATACACAAGAGCGAATATCTGTGACGTACATTTTTTAACAGTAAATAATCAACAGACGGTTTAATAAAAATAAGAATCAGAAGCTGAAAAATGTTAAGGAGAGGGTGTTTGGGACAAGAATGATTGAATAAAAATTGGGATAAGAAGCAACTGCTGTCAACACACGTGAATAAAGCACACATGTGATCAAGGAGACTGTAAAATGGGTCGGGTAGTGAAGAGAAGGGAAGATGGAGAATAAAGGAGGAAGTAACTCTGGCAAGCAAGTTCTGGACATTTACTTGGGCACATGAAATCATAACCTCCTTTACAAACTTTTGAAGTTTTGAAAAATTTAAATTTAAAAAATTTTAAATTAAAAAATTTAGATTAAATTTAAAAAGGTGTATTGAACAGCTTTCTCATGCTTGCATACTTAGGAGGTGAGATTTGAGGATTGAGGTTCAAAGCCAGCCCTGGGAAGGAAAGTTCTTGAGACTTATCTCCAATGAACCATCAGAAAACCAGAAGTGATACTGTGGCTCCAAGAGGTAGAGGGCTAGTCTTGAGCAAAAGAGCTCAAGGACAGTGTCCATAGCTGAAGTTCAAGTCCCATGATCACCTGCAACAACAACAACAACAACAATGCTGACAATTGTAAAAGACATTTGCTTATATTTGAGTTGATTCATTTCTGAAAACACACTTGCAGGCATGCATGCACAAGAACGCAGAAGGAAAGCACAGAGGATTTAGGAAAGAAATGAACAGAAAATGGCTTGTTCTGAAACTGATGAGACCTGAATTCTGGTCCTTATTTTGCATTTATTATCCCTATAACCTCGCAAAAGTAAATTAAACTCACCCATGAAAGGAAAATGAGAATTAGATGAACTTTAAGGTCTCCTCTAGTTCTAACAAGGAAGACAATTTAATTTTTGCAGAAAGTATTATGGAGCTTGAAAATTTAAAAGGTCAATTAGGCAAAATTCTCCAAGGAAATCTGCTACTAACACAAAGATTTTGATAGCGATGAAGGATGAAGTCTGGTTTCAGAGCATGATAAGCAATCTGAGCTTTAAAACATGGAGTGATTCACTAATTTACAGGGTGTAGAAAAGAAATATGAAAGCACAACAGTTTACACATTAAAAGGCTAAATAGGAATTTGCAAATTTTATAAAAGTTCTAATGAAATTTTTACAAAAGCTCTAACCAACCTGAAATAAAACTAGTTATCCCCTGTTTTCACTGTATTTGATGTCGGTGTCCTGCATCTTGTATATACATTTTTTTCTAATTTGGAGAGGGGAAGGGAAATAACAAAATGCTGAAACAAGGATACAGGTTGATCCATTATACCAATGAGATGTACAAGACACTATGTTGAAAATGAACTTTACAACTTGGAGGGAGGAGGGAAGAGTTGGAGAGGTGAGGAGGGAAGGGATGTTAGGGGAAAAACAAAGGAGAGGAAACAACACTTGATAGGAAATGTACTTATTACCTTACTCACATAACTGTACCCCCTCTGTACAGTATTTTTACAATAAAAACATTAAAAGTCTACTAATAATATATAGAATTTCTTATAAAAATAAGAGATGGGGTTGGGAATGTGGCTTAGTGGTAGAATGCTTGCCTAGCATGCATGAAGCCCTGGGTTCAATTCCTCAGCACCTCATGAAATAGAAAAAGCCAGAAATGGTGCTGTGGGTCAAGTAGTGAAATGCTAACCTTGAAGTAAAAAAGCTCAGGGACAGTGCCCAGGCCCTGAGTTCAAGCCCCAGCACTGGCAAAATAGAAATGAAATAAAAGTATGAGGTGTGCTAAAATACAACAAAACCATGCATGCATGGTGCCTTCTATAGGGAAGAATTATTTTAATTCTATCTGTATCATAATCTATGTTGAAAAGTGTTCACAGCCTGGCACTGGTGGCTAATGCCTATAATCCCAGCTCTCTGGAGGCTGAGGTCTGAGGATCACTGGTCCAAATTAACCCTGACAAGAGAGACTTTGAGATTCTTATCTCCATTTAATCATCAAAAAGTCAGAAGTGGATCCATGGCTCAAGTGGTGGAATGCCAGCCTTAAGTGAAAAAGGGATGGGATGATACCCAGGTCATGAGCTCAAGCCCCAGTCCCAGCAAACACTACCCCTTCTCCAGTCAAACACATTTGATCTTCACACATTTGGAATGTACATTTGGCAGAATCTTTAGTGGACTTGCATGTAATTTTTAAATAGGTTTACTTAAAGGAAGTCCCTTTATCTATACTTATTATAAATAAGACATCATTCTCTTTTATTTTTGGCTTTTATTCCTTCTCTGCAATCAGTGAAAGGATGTTTCAAACATCACCTTTTTTCTGTCATAGGGTTTGAACAGTTGGCCTGGGCGCTGTCCCTGCGCTCTTCAGCTCAAGTCTAGCACTCTACCACTTGAGCCACAGAGACACTTCCAGTCTTCTGGTGGTCAATTGGACATAAGCCTGCTTGGGCTGGCTTTGAACCATGATCCTAGATCTCAGCATCTTGAGTAGCTAGAATTACAAGTGTAAGCCTCCTGCTCCCGGAGCAAAAATCACTTCTTCAATGTGTTCATTGTAACCTCGAAACATACAATGCATCTTTATAATGACCCTCCTGTAGAGATCACTAAAGTTATAAAAATATACTGCCATATAATGGAAATTTTGAAGTTTTTGATTAATATAAGCATCAGAAGTCTTTACTGACATGCTCCAAGTCCATAACCAAATATACATGCTTACAAGTCTTTATGTTTTGGAAATGATGGTCACCTTCCATGAATTAAGCATCAGTATTTTGAAATTATTTCATTTGACAAGATGCAAAATTCTCTGAAAGTTTTTGAGTTTCTGATTACTAGTGTTTCTCTTAATACTATTATAATCTTTAAGGAGTTGTACAAAGGATTTTCTTTAACAAAGCAGTCTATGAATGCAATCTATCGTGATGAGTGGCAAATCTTTCAATATTGTTTCATAACGACCTTTTTTTAAAACTTCTAAAATCTGTTCCTATGGTTTATTTTCCTCTCTTTTGTGCACAGTTTTATTATTCTTTTAAAAAATTATTTATCAGGGAAAAAGATGATGGAAAAGGGATAGATTTGATTAAGTTATTTTAAAGACAAACAAGAATTCAGAAATTCTTCTCATTCCATATTCTGTTGAAAACTTTGTTCTGTTTTCCCAACTTGAAGCTTTAGGAAAAGGACATCTTTTCCAGACTGCTCATTATGACTAAACCCTTTGTTTAATACTTTCTTCATGCATGCTTACTGTCATGCAAAATGGCTTGTCTGTCTCCCAAATTGGTCCCATCTCACCAGGACCATACGAAACTACAAAGCTTACTTGTTAAAATCTTGAGATGAATGGAATATGTCTACTGAGAGCCAGTTAAATCTGAGGAGGAAACCCACTGAGACTAGCAGCAGAGGTGCTTCAGTTTATTTTGTACTTTTGGAATTAATGAGTATTGGGTTCTTAATCATACATCTGGTAGCATTTCTCCTGGTTGCATTTGATTTCAAACACAATATTCTCCTATTCTTTGTATTTCTGGTCAAAAATGACTCCTACTGAAGTTAGTCCAGAAAGTTTAAATGCTTTCTTCTGACAGAAAAAAAGAACATTAGCTTTCTATAGTGATAATTTCATATTTATTTGAAGTTGGGTCTAACTCACATCATTTTCTTTAATCTCCTTATTTTTGGAACTGTGGATTATAAGAAAAAAGGTGCTGTATTTTTATGTGCACTCTCTAAGTATACATTAAGTGAAAGGTTAGTCAAAACATTTAATTAACTAAAAGATAACTTATCTTTTATCTTTATCTTGTTGACTTAAATATTGTTTTTTTTAATTGGTATAGTGGTACATAGAAAGAAAATATTCTCTCACAAAAGAGAAGCTTTGGGGATGGTTTAAAGAAACTTTTTTCCAAGATGCAGGGAACTGACATCAAATACAGTGAAAACAGGGCTTATACCATGGGGGGAACCACATACAAAAGAAGCAAAAAAAAATCACATAGTACATTTTGAAGATGTTAAAAATAATAGCAAGCAAGAAAAAAAAAGTTATGTCCCTATCTTGGTGTTCATTTCACTTAACATCATCTTACTTTGACCTTTTCTGCTTGTCCTAGACTTATACTAATTATTGAAAATAAGGGAAACCATAGACCTATGTTTCTTTGGGCCTGGCTTACTTCACTTAATTTAACTTTTTCCAAGTTTTTTCATTGTTGGTGCCCTGCTTCTTATCATACATTTTTCTAATTTGTGGAGGGGAAGGGAAATAACAAAATGCTGAAATAAGGATACAAGTTTACCTATTGTAACAATTAGATGTACAAGAAACCATGTTGAAAATGAACTTTACAACTTGGAGGGGGGAGATGGGAGATGGGTAGGTGGGGAGGGAAGGGATGATAGGATATTGACAAAGGAGGAGGTAAAATGCTCGATAGGAAATGTGCTCATTACCTTGCTCATGTAACTGTAACCCCTCCGTACACTAGTTTTACAATTTAAAAAACATAAAAAAGAAAATGTTTTTCCCACATAGTTTCATTAGAATGAATTTATTTTAAAGTGGATTTTCTTTTTGGTGTGCCCATACATACATACACTGTCACTTAATCAGAATATCATTCAAATTTTGTATATGTATGTGGGGACTGTGGCTTGAACACAGGATTCTATTCTTTTCAGGCTTTTTCTATCATGACTGTTGTTCTATGATGTGAGCCCTTCTGGCCTTTTGCTGATTAACTGGAGATAAAAATCCCTAGCACTTTCCTATCTGTTCTATCTTTGAACTATGATCCTTAGCTCTCAACCTACTGGCCAGGTAAGATAGCAATATTGAACTCCAAGTTTATTATCTGATGTGTATGTGTGTGTGTGTGTGTGTGTGTGTGTGTGTGTGCGTGTGTGTGTGTGTGAATGACAATTCTTTGTATAATTTTCAATATTTTGTCTTATACTATTGTTGATAAATTAAAGAAAGAACAATAATTTAAAAATTTAGCCGATTTTGATGCCTGTTGTCTCTATTATAATCTAAATTCCTATAGCTCTTATACACACCTATTGTTTATAGTTATGTGTCAATGTAGTTGTAGCTTATAGTTCTTTTAATAAATGAAAATTAATATAATGTATGTAAAGAGTATATATATGAATATATATGACTAGGTATAAAATAGTTGTACACAGGGGTTTCAATTCCATAGTTAGATTATGAGTACAATGCATCTTGATCAATATCATCTCTTCTATTGTTTCCCCCCAATTTCCCACATTCTATTCCTACCTACAAGATATGTAGTTTAACTTTGACATAATAAACATTGTATATATTGGCTGTATTTTCTCACCCTTCCTACCTTCATTTGTGTTTCCACCCCCTTGGTAATCTTCTTTTTTTTTCAGTTGTGGGGTGTTTCTTTTCTTTTCTTTTTTTTAAAATTTTTATTTTACTTTATTTTTGTTTGTGAACATACTGTGCAGAGGGGTTACAATTACATGGGCAGGATAATGCGTACATTTCTTATCAAGCATTGCAGCCTCCTCCTTTGTTTACCCTCCACATCCCTTCCCAGCCTCCCGCCACCCCCTACCCAATCCTCCTCTCCTCCTCCCCCCCCACCAACATTGTAAAGCTCGTTTTCCACATGACAACTTGTACTTCTCATTATTGCAACAGGTCCACCTGTATCCTTTAACGACTTGTTTTTCCCCATCTCCTCCACAAGTTATACTGACATCAAATAAAGTGAATGCAGGGGTGAATTGTGGGGGAGGGACATACAAACCAACAAAGAGATAATCTGATAAATGCATTAGAAACAAATACATGAAAGAAAAAAAGTTTGAAATACATTTCTAAGGGTTCATTTTCCTAACATTACATTATCAGACCTTCTCCAATTGACTGATACAATACATATACTAGATATTGCAAAAAAGGGAAACCATAGGACCTATGTATCTTTGGGCCTGGTTTACTTCACTTAATATAATTTTTTCCAAGTTTTCCATTTTCTGACAAAGGGGGCAATGCCATTCTTTCTGATGGAGGCATAGAATTCCATTGTGTATATATACCACATTTTCTTGATCCATTCACCTACTGAGGGGCATCTGGGTTGGTTCCAAAT
>NW_012267246.1:7297157-7312343 GCF_000151885.1 Dipodomys ordii | reverse complement strand
CTGCTACTTTGCCAAAGTTTTGAATCAGCTTGAGTAATTTGGGAGTGGAGTCTATGGGATTCTTTAAATACAAGATCATGTCATCTGCAAAGAGGGAAAGTTTTATTTCTTCTTTCCCTATTTGGATCCCTTTTATGTCTGCATATTGTCTTATTCCTGTAGCTAGGCATTCTAATATTTGTTTGAGGAGAAGTGGAGAGAGTGGACATCCTTGTCTTGTTCCTGAGTTAAGAGGAAATGGCTTTAGTTTTTCACCATTAAGTATAATGCTGGCTGTAAGTTTGGCATATACAGCCTTTATTATATTGAGGAAGGTTCCATGGATTCCTAATTTTTTCCAAAACCTTCATCATAAAGGGGTGTTGGATCTTGTCGAATGCTTTTTGTGCATCTATTGAGATAGCTATGTGGTTCTTATTCTTCCTCCTGTTGATGTGATGAATAATATTAATTGATTTGCATATTTTGAACCAGCTTTGCATCCATGAAATGAGTCCTGTTTGATCGTGGTGTATGATTTTTTGGATGAATTGTTGAAGGCGATTGGCCAAAATTTTGTTGAGAAGTTTTCCATCAATGTTCATCAAAGAAATGGGTCTATAGTTCTCTTTCTTTGATGAGTCCCTGCCTGGTTTTGGGATGAGGGTTATGATAGCTTCATAGAATGTGTTCGGTAGTGAACTTTCTCTTTCAATTTCATTGAAGAGTTGGAGGAGTATTGGTGTGAGCTCTGCTTTGAAGGCCTTGTTGAATTCCGCTGTAAAACCATCAGGTCCTGGACTATTCTTAGCTGGGAGGTCTCTTATTGCTGTTTCTATTTCAATGCTTGATATGGGCCTGTTAAGCTAGTTTAACTCATCATGGTTTAGTTTTAGCATTTCAATATTTGCTAGGAAAAGGTCCATTTCTGTCAAGTTCTCAAACTTATTAGCTTTTTAAAGTTTTGAGAAGTATTCCTTTATAATGTTCTGAGTATTGGTTGTTTCTGTGGTAATGTTTCCATTTTCATCTCTGAGTTTATTAATTTGGGTGTGTTCTCTTCTTTTTCTGATAAGATTTGCTAAGGGTCTGTCAATTATGTTAATTTTTCCGAAGAACCAACTCTTTGTTTCTTGATTCTTTCTATAGTTATTTTGGATTCTAATTCATTTAATTCTGATATAATTTTAATTATTTCTTTCCATCTACTGGATTGGGGTTTATCTTGCTGCTCTTTTTCAAGGAGGTTTAGATGTGTCATTAAATTGTTAGTTTCAGACCTCTCCAATTTGTTGATGTAGGAGCTCAGAGCTATAAACTTGCCTCTGAGTACTGCCTTTGCTGTGTCCCAGAGGAGCTGGTAATTTGTGTGTTCATTTTTGTTGAATAGCATGAACATTTGAATTTCCTTTCTAATCTCTTCAATGACCTACTCATGATTCCGCAGTGTGTTATTCAGCCTCCATGTGATGCCAGACTTTCTTTGGTGGCTTTTGGTGTTGAGTTCTAATTTTATTCCCTTGTAGTCAGAGAGAATGCAAGTTATAACTTTCATAATTCTGAATTTAGACAAGTTTGATTTGTTGTCTTAAATGTGGTCTATTTCAGAAAATGTTCCATGTGCTGCTGAGAAAAACGTGTATTCTGATGCTGCTGGGTGAAATGTTTGGTAGATGTCTGTTAAATCTAGTTCATCTATGCAGTTGTTTAGATCTGGGGTTTCTCTGTTGAGTTTTTGCCGAGTTGATCTATCAAGTGGGGGGCATGGTGTGTTAAAATCCCCAACAATTAATGTCTTTGGATCTATATGGGATTTGAGGGAAAGTAGTGTTTCTTGGATAAATTTGGGTGCCCATTGTTTGGCGAATAGATATTTAGAATTGTAATATCCTCCTGAAAGAGAGATCCCTTAATTAGTAAGTAGCGACCTTCTTTATCTCTTCTCAAGAATTTTAATTTGAAGTCTATTTTATCTGATATTAGGATTGCAACTCCCGCCTGTTTATAGGGGCTGTTTGCTTGGTAGATTTTGTTCCAACCTTCAACATTGAAAATGTGTTTGTTTTTATGGGCAAGATGTGACTCCTGAATTCAACAGATAGAAGGATCTTGTTTTTTAATCCAACTAGACAGTCTATGTCGCTTAATTGGATAGTTAAGTCCATTAACTTTACGAGAAAGGACTGAGAGGTATTTGGGTGTTCCTGCCATGTTATCCACCTTCTTGGGGGCTGTGAAAACTGGGTTCTTCCTGTGGTTCTTGGATTCTCAGTTTGGGTGCAGTTTCTTGGTCTTTATTGTGGTCTTGTGGTTTTCTATGTGTAGGACATCTTTAAGAATCTTTTGGTTTGATGGAGCTGTATTGTTCCCATTTTTCTTTGCTATGGAAGGTTTTTATTTGGCCTTCAGTTATAAAGGAGAGTTTAGCTGGGTACAGTATTCTTGTTTGATAATTGTTTGATTTTAGGGCATTGCATACATCATTCCAGTCTCTTCTTGCTTTGGTTGTCTCTGCTGAGAAATCTGAGGTGATTCTAATTGGCTTCTCTTTATGGGTGATTAATCTTTTCTCCTTGACAGCTTTAAGCATCTTTTCCTTGGTCTGAGTTGATCCTGTGTGGATTATAATGTGAAAGTGAGATGTCCTATTCTGGTCTGGTCTATTTGGAGTTCTAAAAGCTTCTTGTATCTGAATAGGCCTATCTTTTTGCGTGTTTGGGAAGTGCTTTGCTAGGCAACTGTTGAAAAAATTTCCTAGACCATTAACTTCTGTTTCTAGGTTCTCCTCTACACCCATTATCCTTAGATTAGGCCTTCTGATGGTGTCTTCCAGGTGTTGGATAGATCTATCATATTTCTTGGGTTCTTTCTCTATAATATCTAGGCTGTCTTCAATCCCTGAGATTTGATCTTCTGCATGTTCTAACCTGCTGTCAAGACTTTCTACTTTGTTTTTATCTCTTTTCCTTCTAATTGGTCAGCTTTGATGGCTTCAAATTCTTTGTTGAAGCTTTGTTTTAGATCTTGTATGAACTTCTTTACTTACTTAATTTGTGTTCAGTGTTTATTCTCAAATCACTTAGTTGATTGGTTATGGTTTCCGTGGACTCCTTGGGTTCCATTCAGCATTCCCTTTGTGGTCTCCCTGACTTCCTTCAGCTCTTTGTTAATGGATTCCATGAATGCCTTTAGTGATCTTTGTGTATTCTCTTCCTGCTCTCTCAATTCCTGTATTACTCTTTGATTAACTTCCACCTGTTCATGGGATTCCTGCCTTTCTCTTTGAGTATTCTCAAGCTGCTCTCGCAAATCCTGTATCAGTTTTTGAGTAGCTTCCTCAGGCTGATGATAGTCCTATATAAACTTTTGGATTGCCTCCTCTCTCTCTCTATCATGCTCCTACAGAGTCCTTTGTATGTTTTCAAATTTTTCATTTATCATGTTTGCCAGCATTGTTTGTAGAGCTATTTGGGAACTCTCCTCTGGATTATTCATTATCTGTTCTGTCCCTTGATTATCCAGATTGGGAATTGAGATACCTGGATTTGCCATTTTTCTTGTGTTTTTCCGGCTTACTCTGCCCTTTTGGGATGAAAATAGCACCAGTTTTGTGCTAGAACACTATCTTAAGGCAAGCATCAACCAAAGTCTGAATTTGCACAGTCAATAGTCTACAGATACAGTCTAGTTCAACAGATACATCTATTCAACATCAAACAACTATATTAATGGGCTACGAACCACAGAGCAGAATTTGGAAAACCAGAAATTATTAGGGTTAGGGAGAGATGTGGGTAAAAAATAGGAATAGATTGATGTGGGGAGGCATTGGGGGAGTTAACTAAGTCCTAATCTTAAAGCAGGCATTAGGTTGGGTAGGATGAAAGTAGAGAGAGAGAAAAAAAGAAGAAAGGGAAAGGGAAAAGAAAAGAGACCAGAAAAAATAGAAAAGTAACAATTAATAATATGCAGACGAAAACAATCTATGTAGAGAAGAACGTGAATATATTGAGAGAAGGGGAGGGATATTAAGGAGATGTGAAAAACTTAAAAATAAAAATGCTTAAAATATTATATAGGTATAAAGAGGTAGTACTGCTATTAAGGAATTTAAGTCTCAGATGTTTTGAATTGAGTAATAAATTTGTGGATTAAGTGTGTACATAATGGGGGATAGGGTCTAATAATCAACTCTGGGTTTATCTGAGGATGTGCAGGACAAGAATTAAGTCACATAAAGAAGAATGAAAGAGAGGAAAAGGTGAAAAGGATATGAAAGGAAGATAAAAAGATCAGGAGTTCAGTAGAGCTAAACAGAAAACAAAAAGATAATTAAAAAAGAAAAAAAGAGAAAGAAAACCAAAAAAAAGAAAGAAAAACACACACTCATGTATCCCTAAAATAAAAAAATATAAGAGGGAAAAAAAAAGTTACTGGAAAACAATTTTTTTTCAAAAAAGGCAAAAATTAAAGATTAACAAAAGTTTTAGAAAAGAAAGAAAATTTTATATAAGGTACCAAAAGAAGAAGAAGAAGAGGAAAAAAAAAGTTCTTTGATTTTTGGGAGGGGTGGGAAAAATCCTGTATCTCCCTTGTGTCTGTAACCAGACTCTTGTTGGAGTCTCTGGTCTGCTTGTGGTCCTGTGGCTTGGTTGGTTTCTTAAGTCAGTTCGTTTGAACAGGCAGAAAAATGCTCTGCTTTACCCAGGATTTGGCGATCCTCCTCCCAGGCTAGTTCAATGGGAGGCCGATCTGCTTTGAGAATCACAAAAGAGGGGGATGCTGTGATGAGGCTAGGTTCTGGGTAGAGTTGAGGCCTTTCAACAAACAGTAGCTTTTCCCAGGGGCTAGTTTGTGAAAACCTCACAGAACCCAGCCTGGAGCCATTCTCAGGGTTTCTGTTTACTGCTAGAGGGAGGGGCAGCCTCTGGCTCTGATTACCCAGTGAGGAAAGCCACTCCTAGGGCTGGCACCCGAGCTGGGTGAGTTTTCCCTGGGTGGAGCTGAGTCTGGCATGTCACGCCGCCATTATGTCCTGTGACCTGCTAAATGTCTCATTTTATTCCAAGGCTTGAGTTGGAGCTAGCAGCTCGGCCGAGCTTTGTCGGTATCCAAGATGGAGATCTCTGGTATTGGGGGTGGAGGGGTGGCCTTCCCTCCTCTGCTCTCTGAGAAGGAGTGAGGACGTCAGGCTTCTACTCATGCCGAGTCTTGGTTCCTGGGTTGTCTCTGGTCTGGGAACTGTAGGATGAAGATGTCCACTCCTTGTCAATTCTTGCTGGTGTTGAGTAAAATCCGTTCACCCACTGCGTCTGGCTCCTTCCTCCAGGACTCTCTGTGGCTCATGTATGGTGCTTGCGATTGGGGCCGCCACCGCTGCAGCCAAGGCGGTGGTGGCTGCTGGCAAGAGCTCAGATGTGTCTCCTTGCCTGAATTTTCCCTCTCTGGCCTGACTCTCTGTCCTGTGATGGCACACTTGGTGTGATTCTCTGGCTTAGGACTGTTCACTGGAACTCTAAAACTGCTTTCTATTCAAGAGCTTGTTTAGACTCCAGCTTCTCCTCCGCCATCTTCCCTGAACTGATAATTTTATTTATGATTCAAGACAGTTACCATTAGGTCTGTAAATCCTTTCTTTTTTGCTTAATAAAGCAAGGCTATATTTTGTCTAAAAAAAGTCTTCTTTAATTTGAACTTCTGCAAATGTTCCCAAGCAAAGAGTAGGCTAAGCAGTCTATTCTACTTGCTTTTTGTTGACATGAATTCACTGACTTGGGAAATCAGAGCACCGAGGGATATGTGCTTGGTTTCCCATGGGTTTCTCAAGGCAGCTCTGTGAAAAATGACACTTCCCATCATGTCTGGTGACTACTGCCTTTCAAGTATCCTTCCCATCCCTGATTGCTAAACTCAAGAATTCCATGTGTATGCTACAAAAGTGAGAGAACTGTAGGAAAGCTTGGGGTTGGGAGGACCAGCATGTTGAAAGAAGTGACCGTGAGCTAGATGTGTGGTATTCAAAGACTGCTTTGTGAAGTGGCCGCTCTTTTGTACTACTTAGAGATAATAAAAATAAATATAGGAAGATAATCTGATTTTTTAAAAAAATTAACTACTTTAAATACTTTTAATATAAAATAAATGCATATTAACTGGATATTAAAAGATGCAAATATATTATTCATGTACTTCCATGTTAAACATATGCATGGGATAATACTTGGAAGACAATATTTGCAAAGTGATTTTCTGGGAAATGAAGCAAATTATTTTTCATTGGTGCCTCACACAAGGTCTGTTTGGGAATTAGGCTCCCTGACTCCTATTGCATAGAAATTATCAAAGAACTAATTTTCATTTTTAAAATGTATTTATTTATTTGCTAATCATGTTTTTTTTATTTATCAGAAGTTCTAGACTTTAAACCCAGGGACTCTTAATTCCTGGATAGGCACACAAGCACATAAGATATATCTCTCTTTTTGCTCTCACTATTTTATTTTCTGGTGAAGGGATTGTTTCTCACTTTTTGCCAAAGGCAACCTGAACTACAGTTCTCCAATTTTTGCTTCCCAAGTTGCTAGAATCATAGACTTGACTATTCCAGGCTTTATGTTGGTTAAGTGTAAGTCTTGCAAGCATTTTGCCTTTGTTGACCTGGATCCATGATCTCCTAGATCCCAACCTGTGAAGGAAGATTACAGAGAGGAATCACCCTCCCCGGTTTCCCTTTTACTCTAGCATTCCATGAATTATAGAAGTCAAGACATAGCTATCCTATAATACAACCACAGCAACAAATTGGTGAAATTTTCATTTTAGTTTGGTGATTCCAACTAAATGTATTGGTACTCTGTGGTCTGGAGCACCTTGTACTGACAAAAAATTCATTTCCACTATTGGCATTGATCCTATGATCCAATGAGGATTTCATGTTCTTCTCATCTACTGTTTCTACAGAGACATCCACCTTCCTTCAGTCTGAAAGTAAAGGAATCGGGAATTGCTTTTATCTGATGGGATGCTCTGTAGGCTAACAGAAGAATATAGAACATATGCTTCTATACTACAACATTCTCCATCATATAGATATAAATATATCTACAACATTCTCCATCATATAGATATATATATATACACATAATATACTCTATCCATCTCTTTTTCAAATTGTGTTTGTGCATGGTTCTCTCATCCATTGAAACCCTAACAAATTACTAAGCATATTCTGCTAGCCCAAATGTAAACTTTTCATTGAACTCTAAGTCTGTTCAATTAATGAAATTGACTTCCTTCATGAGGACATCCTATATATTTCTTACTTATAGATTTTCTAATTATTTTAAGGTGATCAATAATATTATAATGTATATGGAGAAAGAACATATATATAAATATATATTCACAAAAACCTGACAAAATTGTACAGCAAATTGCAGAACTTTTATATGATTTGATGTTATTTTTAAAGATAATCATGTTTATTATAATAATTTCAAGACCAGACAAAAATTGGCAATGCTAGTGAACTAGACTTGATAGAATTACTGCAAATGTACTCTTTAGAGTAGTTCTCAGGTTAATTATGTAACTCGGTGAAGAACGCAGAGGTACAACATGGAAAAGAACTGAAGTCTTAAGTCTGAGAATATGTCTGACTGGGCTTCAGCAATGATCTGGGTATTGTTGCTTCTCATAAATATTTTGGAGGACTTCCTTACTATAATATTGTGGGTGAAATGGTTTGGGGAAAAGTGGTTGATTTTAGATTCCAATCTTTGAGGATGCCATAAGTACATCCATGTACAGCATATGTGGTAGATTTCAACTTGTGCTTTCATTAAACAATGTTCTAACTGCATTACACTTTGAAAATCCAGTGTCCTTATCACATGCAAAGTTCAGGAACTCTAAAAATCGGTAATGAATTTTTACCATTATAAAAGTCAAAAATCTTCAAGAGACTGGCACTTACAAATGTTGTCTTGTCTGAAGTTAGTGAGATAAAATTTTCATGGGTTAATAACAGGTTGTCCAAAACATTAGCAGAAATAGAAAGTCTCATCTACTCTTGACTAATGAGACTAAAGGTTTTCTAAAATGCCTATGGTAATGCCATCATTAATGAAAACATATTCAAATTGTAAACTGTAATTGTCCCTGCAAAAGATCCATCATGTTCTGAAGAAAGCATATTTGGTCTTCTGGAGGGACTATTAGGAAAAAGTGATGATGAATGGAATGGAAAGGACCCTGTCAATGGTGAACAGCTAACACATAGATAACTCCACAAAGCATTTTGGTTTGTGGTCACATGACAAGCACATAAAATGACATGTATGTCTTTTACTGATGCAGGGCATTCAGTCCACCAGAAAAATGAGAACATGAATCTTAGAAATAAACCACACAATAACTGTCGGGATGGATTATTTTCACAAAATGTAACAAGCTGAGGACTGTAGGCTAAGTGAGATGAAAGAAGATCAATCCTTATTAATCAATATTTATTACATTCATTGTTTTCAAACACTATGATTTTTTCTTGTCAGTCATGGGTCTTGAACTATGGGCCTGGGTGCTATCTCTGAGCTCTTCAGCTCAAGGCTACTGCTCTACTTCTTGAGCCACAGTTCCACTTTGGGCTTTTTCTGTTTATGTGGTACTGAGGAATCAAATGCAGGGCCTCATGCATGCAAGGCAAACACTCTACCATTGAGTGACCTTCCCAGTCCCAAACATTATGTTTTTTTTAAGTATTATTAACTTAAATAATCGGGGGAATTTCTCATTCTCTAGTTATATATCCTGAAGAAATATTTAATACTTTTTTCATAAAATATTTTAGAAGACAAACATCCTATCATTTTAAAACAAAGTTCCAAAATTGTTATCACTACTTTTAGGGTACAGACTTGTAAATATTGAACATGGAGTCCATATCAGCAGCAAAATATTTGTGCTAAAGAATTATAACCTTATTGGAAAAACTAGCCAATGAGTAAAGGGAAGGAATATTAGGTTGATGCTTGCTACAAAAACCAAATTTTTCTCTTTAAAGACATTCCACTTTGCAAGGAATGCTTAACTCCATTCAGAAAAAAAAATGTATGCCCACCTTAAAAATCAATAAGTAATGTACTCCAAATGAGATAAATAGTATTATATCCCCAGTAGTTTCTAGTCCCTTCTTATGAGAGCATAATTTCTGCTCTGGAAGCCAAATAAACCATTCTACACTTGAATTTATTAAGCAAGCTCTCAGTGACAAAGGATGACCACTGATTTCAATTTAGCTTGCCAAAGGAAATATTACTCTATCACACACAATTCTTGTCACGTGTTAAATATATGAGGTCGTATAGAAGAATCTCTGTCTCACCTAAAAGGAAAAAGTGAAACGATGACATCATCTCCAAAAAGTCTCTTCTAGAGAATAATTCTATTGCCTTCTCATGGTTATGTAAGCCTTAATCCTCAATGCCTTTCACCCACATTAAAATCCACTGGATTCACAGTAGGTTGAAGGACTCTATCCACTCTCTCAATGGTTGCTGTCATTTGAAATGCACTAAAATGAATAAGAAGGATACATTCTATATAAAATAAAATATTATGGAGTGAGAAACATCCTTGTGCCAAAAGTGAACATCTGAAAATCAAAGATGAGCAATGTACATCCCCCATCAACCAACTTTAGTGAACAGCTGGGACCAAAAGAGAAAAAGAAAATGTAATCCTAACAGCTGACTAGGTCCTAAGAACCTGGCATAGCTGGGCTGTGAGTACAACTCCACTGGGACAATAATCATGTGAAATAATTATGTGTAAGCAAAGACAGAAACACTAATATTGCCTAATCCCAAACAACAGCTAACAACCCATTCTCTGACTAATATATGTGGCATCCCAGTTGGTAATGCACATTCATAAATGTTCATAATTTAGCAATTACTCTTTCAAACCCATCGTCTAAATAAAAATTGGTAAGATTCCCACACATAAAATTATACACTCTCTGAGAGCATCCAAATCTGAACTAATCATGCTTTATTTTACCCACTCCAAAATTATCTTTAAAATAGCACAGATCCAATAATACATTTGCTGGGACATCATCATACTGAGAAGTTCCATAATTATCCATTATGTGTAGCCTCACTCCAAATGATGAGTCAAGCTGTGCACCAGCAACTCACACCTGTAATCTCAGCTACTCAGGAGGCTGAGACCTGTGGATCACAGTGCAAAGCCAGTCCAAGCTTGAAAGTTCTTGAGACTCTTATCTCCAACAAAACATAAAGCTGGAAGTGAAGCTGCAAGTTCAAAGTTTGAAGTCAATTCTCCACAAGCTGTAACCCATATAAAAGCACATTTCATGTTTCAGGTACATGTTCATTTCCATCTGAGACACTTCTGCTGGGCTTCAGAGCATGTGTACAAAGCAAGGAGTGGTTTGTTTCACACTGAAGAGCATCTTCCTCCCCTGTACATTAGAACAATGACATTCTCATCAGTTACATATATTTTGCTTCCAATCTATTTTACTATAACCAAATTATATGGCACTTTTTCTTCTTACCATAACCACACACACACCCTTGGAATATTCTTCTTGGAAAAAGTCTATCCAAAAGTTTAGAACCTAATATTTGAATCTCTAATAATTTTCAATGCTTTTTTCACTTATTCAACTATCTAAGGAACTTAAACACACAAGTTCCAAAGTAACACTTCTAATTGTTTTCTATCTCTCTTTCATTATGTTTAATACTCTATTGGATGAAAAGTGTTCTATATCTTCACAATATTTTGGTATGGGAAAATTACATATTCCAGATTGTAAGAAAGAATTTTCAGAAATGATTTAAAACCAATCTCACATAAGGCATAATTAAGAAAGCTGCTCAAAACTGCACAGATCATTTTCTAAAAGATAGTTTCCAATATACCTCAAATCTCCCTCACTTAAGTAAAAAGCGGTTCTTCATACCTTTAAACAGTCATTGGCACACTATAGTCCCTTCTTATTCTAATAACCACTTGATTACTTAAAACATATATGTGTAAAGAAGTACACAGTATATATTTTAGCTTTCTTGAAAATCTAGCTAGCAAGTTGAAGAAAAGTATTCATCTGAATAGATACATTTGTTATTTCAAAAGTTACTTATCTGTTAGTAAAACATAGAATTTTCATGTAGAAATAGATTCTAAAACTTTTTTATTATCTTATATGACACTAGTAAATTATATCTGCAATAGTATGAAAAATAATGTCACAATGATCATTTTTACTAGGTTAAAATGGTTCAATATCCAAAGATTTTCAATTGTGCAAATAAAGTGCTTTTGTAGATGCTTTTCTAAGTCATGAGATTGAAAATACACTAACTTCATTGAGTATAGCATTACACGTGATGTACTCTATTAAATCAGATAATTATTATTTATGAACCTTGGGAAAGGTTTACATTTCAAGAAAATTCAAACCAAATTAATAAATATGAGTAATCACCATAAGCAAATATTTTAGTGGCCCAAGTGCTTAATAGCATCCAAAATTAAATTTGAAAACTAACATAGCAACTCAGTTGACTGCTTTTTGGAAGAATTCTTCTATTCTGTTTAGAAAGCAGCCGAGACAAATAGCAACATTAATTTGCTAAAATCATTCTTTCAAGTCTGTAATTTCCAGAGTAAGGATAGCATGTAAAGTGGTTTTCTTTAAAATAGAAGTCATTTCCATGAATTAAAAAGAAAAACAACAACAACAAATTATCAAAAGATAAAGAGATCTGGGCACTAATGGCTCATGCCTGTAATCATAGCTTCTTTCTTTTTAAACCCCCCCCTTTTGGAGTGAAACATTTAATCAACATTTTTTTTATTACTTATTTTTTAAAATGCCTTCTCTAATCGTCCTTCCTTCCTTCCTTTCTTCCTTCCTTCCTTCCTTTCTTCCGTCCTTCCTTCCTTCCTTTCTTTCTTTCTTTCATATATATATATATATATATATATATATATATATAATTGTAAAGATACTGTACAGAGGTATTACAGTTACATGAGTAAGTTAATGTGTCCATTTCCTATCAAGCATTGTTACCTCCTATTTTGTTTTTCCCCTACCATTCCTTCCCTCCCCGCCCACCTCCCCAACTCCTCCCCCCCAAAAAAAAAGTTGTAAAGTTCATTTTCAACATAGTGTCTTATACATCTCATTATTACAATGGGTCATCCTGTATGCTTAGGAGACGGAAGTCAAACCTTATGAGACTGATTGGCAGTGTGGGGAAGTTTACAAGATTTCATTTCAACTAGTAGCTGGGAATATTATACCTCAGATTCTCTCATCTTAGCTAAGAAGAAGGCTGAGAGAAAGAAGATCAAGGTTCTAGTCCAATGTAGACTAAAAATACCATAAGAACTCACCTCAACAGAAAGACTGTGTACAGTATAATGTCCATGTCTTTCCAGCTATAAAAAGAAACATGTATAGGAGGAACACTGTTCATGAGATCCTGGGTAAAGATTGGGACCCTACTTCAAAAACATCAAAAGAAACCTCCATACTACTTTCCAAAGTGATTGAACAAGTTTACACAACCACCAACAAATGCAGAAACCTCCATACTACTTTCCAAGGTGATTGAACAAGTTTACACAACCACCAACAAATGCAGTAGGGTTCTCTTTTGTCCTCATCCCCTCCAGCATCTGTTGTTATTAGAGTTCTTGATTATAGCCATTCTAGCTAGGGTGAGGTGGTGCCAGAATGTTGTTTTGATTTACATTTCTTTTATGGCTAGGGAGGTTGAGCGTTTCTGCATGTGTCTATTGGCCATCCTTCTTTTCTCTTCAGAGAAGTTTCTCTTTAAGTCTTTAGCCCACTTATTTATTGGGCAGTTGTTTCTTTCAGGATTTGTTGTTGGGGGTTTTAATTATTTAAGTTATATATATATATATATATATATATATATATATATATATATATATATATATATATTTGTATGACTAGTGAAGATCTTCTCCCAATCCTTGGGCTTTCTATTGATCTTGCCAGCTATGTCCTTTGCCATACAGAAGCTCTGCGATTTCATGCAATCCCATTTGTCCAACCTTTCTTTGATTTGTTGTGTTTCTGTGTCTCTATTAAAAATTTTCTGCTTATGCCAAGGAGACTTAGGGTTTCTCCTATTCCATCCTGTAATATTTTCAGAGCGTCTGCTTTGACTCCGAGGTCTTTGATCCATTTGGAGTTGATTCTGGTGCAGGGTGATTTATAAGGATCTAGCTTTAGTTTTCTACAAGTAGTTAACCAATTTTGCCAACTTAATATATGTTGTAGAAATGAGTATTCTAGGAGAGTACATTATAGATGAAATCCAGTTGGAAAGTTTATAAAAGTTAACTACAGCTAAGGTAGACTTCATCCTTTCAATGTTTCACAACTTTCTTCTACTTCATATTTCTTTCCGCTCCCATGTTGACAGCAATCAATACCTCAATATCTTCAAAAGCTGGGATATTATAGGAAGGAGAGACAACATGCAGAGACACAATCTGAACTTTAGTCAAGTTCTGTTACCATAACTTTGCCTGGGATTCTCAGCATTCTGCTTGTTGCATCATTACCAAGTTCACTGAAATATTTTGAGCAGGATACTGGAAATTTTCCTAATAGATTTGAACCTGGCTGCATTTTGTCATTAATGTGCACATTTTGCATTTCCTGCTATGTCTAGCATGTGTTTACTAGTTCAAATAAATAAAACACCTAGTAATTATTAGATATTAGTTAATTACTGGTAATTATTAGATATTAGGCAAGACCTGTTTTGTGATAAGAGGAAGAGTAACTTCACTGTGAAATTTATAATGAAATAGAAAAACATGAATGAATAAAGTATATTGACAAATAACAAAGAAGATATTAAACATAAAAACTCAATCTCTTTTCAAGAAAAAAATAACTTCTGAATTCAATATGCATCATTAAACCAGAATTATATGTATTCTCCCAGACTCAGAACCATTCTTCCTCATTCTTGAGATATCTGATGCTTTGCCTGCCCTCAGTTATATATTTTCATTATCTCTATTATATCAGAGCTACAAAAATGACAATGATAACAGCAGTGAAAACTATGATGGTTTTAGCTGAAAGACTCTCATTGCTTTCACTACTAAAGAGAACTTAAATTTTGAGCCACTGAATTTTAGCCAATTTTGACAGCAGCAAAAGGAAAAGAATATATTGTCTGGAATACAACTATAATCACGTTGACTGGATCAGCAGAAACTATTCTTACTGTCCTATCTTATTATGATTTATCCTTGTAATTTTATTATGCTTGGTTGTTCAATGGGGTTTCAATTCAATAGAATTTAGTATTCTAAAAACCAGAGGGTTTATTACATCTCATGTAAACTTCCTTGAATTCAATGCTGGTTATTTATCAATTATATTGATGGAAGTCAGGAGGGAAAAATTGGGAGAAAACAAGGGAAGAAGTGACACTGTTCAAAAAGAAATGTACTCATTACCTGACTTATGTAACTGCGACCCCTCTGTAAATCACCTTTAAAATAACAATAAATAATCAGTTGTAAATTCATATATAAGAGTGAATGGCTATAAAAATGTCTGTTTAATGAATGTTTTATTCATTATTTTATTAGTGGCAGATAGTATAGGGAAGATAAAACTGTAATTTCTTTTAAACCTTAGTTGAGTTTAGACACAAATTAATAAAATTTAAGCTATAATAAATTAAGGATCAAAATGGAATAGAATTGAAAACCCAGAAATGAACTTACAGACCTATAGCCATCTAATCTTTGATAAGGGAGCTAAAACAATAGAATGGAAGAAAGACAGCCTCTTCAGTAAATGGTGCTGGCAACATTGGTTAACTAATTGTAGAAAACTAAAGCTAGATCCTTATATATCACCCTGCACCACAATCAACTCCAAATGGATCAAAGACCTCGAAGTCAAAGCAGATACTCTGAAAACATTAAAGGATGGAATAGGAGAAACCCTAGGTCTCCTTGGCTCAGGCAGAAATTTTCTGAATAGAGACCCGGAAACACAACAAATCAAAGGTTGGACAAATGGGATTGCATAAAGTTGCAGAGCTTCTGCATGGCAAAGGACATAGCTAGCAAGATCAATAGAAAGTCCACGGACTGGGAGAAGAT
>NW_012267246.1:7251417-7296197 GCF_000151885.1 Dipodomys ordii | reverse complement strand
GAGCTTTACAATGTCGGTGCGGGGGTGGGGGGGTGGGAAGGAGAAGGATTGGGATTGGGGGGGAGGTGGAGGCTGGGAAGGGATGAGAAGGGTAAACAAAGGAGGAGGCTGCAATGCTTGGTGAGAAATGTACGCATTATCCTGCCCATGTAATTGTAACCCCTCTGTACAGTATGTTCACAAATAAAATAAAATTATATTAAAAATAAATTAAGGGTCAAGACTTCACAGATGTGAATATTGTCAATTTTTTAACTTTTTTTGAAAAATTATATAAATGTTATACATTATTGCTAATGCTGTGAAAATGTAGGTGATAACAAAATAAAATATATGGGAACTTTATAGTGAAAGTATGAAGAGGTACATGTTACTAAGAAAAACTACGAGAAAATAGCAAATAACTTAATCATTATTGAAAAAGAAAAATTAAACAAAATGAAGATAAGGTAGTTATATTAGTTGGTGATCAACTATGAATGCTTTAGTAGCTGAAACTTAATATTCATTTATTGTGTTTGTGGAAACTTTTAAAGATTTTTATTTCTAATTTGTTTCTGGAAAAAATTATAATGTCCTTGTCTAACTGCTTTATATAGTTTATATTTGCTATATAATTGGATAAATAAGCAATTATGTATATCAAATCTAGGTATGATTTTCTCCATCATGTTATTTTTCAAGAAAAATAATGTTTCAAGTTTTAGTATTCATGATTGCTAAAAAGAAAATTAGTCTATCTTCTGCTTTAAAAGTAAAATACCACTGACCAATCAATGGCAGGAATGTAGAATACAGATGAATGAATGATGATATTATTCTGATGCCTGATCAATTATTGTGCCCCAAATTTACAAATATAATTTAAGGCTAAATTTAAAGCCTTTACAAATTTACAAATATTCTTATAGGCTAATTTATGATCCTTCACAAAGAATCGTTGTCCTATTTTACCAAAATCTTTCTTGTTTGTTTCTCCCCCATATCATCAGATTTGGGTTGAATAGAGGTTAATTTACAAATATTCTTATAGGCTAATTTATGATCCTTCACAAAGAATCATTGTCCTATTTTACCAAAATCTTTCTTGTTTGTTTTTCCCCCATATCATTAGATTTGGGTTGAATAGAGGTTAAGCTGGATTATTTACATAACTAGAATTCTGTTGGTTAATTTTGCCCATCCTGATCCTTGAACTCAGGACTTGAATGCTGTGCCTAAGCATTTTGTTCCTGGCTCACCTTCTACCACTTGAGCCACAGCTCCCCTTCCAGGTTTTGCCTGGTTAATTTTGCCTCTTCAAACCTGTGGCTGGCTTTGAACCAGGATCCTCAAATCTCAGTCAGTCTCCTGGGTAGCTAGAATTACAGGCATGAGTCAACATAGACAAACCTAAAATACTCTATTTTTAATAGAGTATTTTTATTGTAAAGATACTGTACAGAGGAGTTACAGTTATATGAGCAAAGTAATGAGTACATTTCCTATCAAGCATTGTTACTCCCTCCTTTGTTTTTCCCCTATCATCCCTCCCTCCCCACCTCCACTACTCCTCCCTCCCTCTCCCCAAAGTTGTAAAGTTGGTTTTCAACATAGTGTCTTGTACATCCCATTGTTACAATGGGTCATCCTGTATCCTATTTTCAAATTAGAAAAAAAGTGTGAAGTAAGCTAGGCCCAAAGATACATAAGTCCCATGGTTCCAATTATTTGCAATAACTAGTATGTGTCTAGGACAAGCAGAAAATCAAAAGCTATGTACATATGACCATATTTGATGATGCTAAGTGAAATGAACCCCAAGATAGGAACACAAGAGGTTTTATCTTTGTTGCTGTTGTTTTTAATGTACATATAATGTATGTGATTTTTTTGTTTCTTTTGTTTGTTCTTCCCCATGGTATAAAACACTGTATTTTTAAATGGATATTTGGGTTAAAATATTAAATGGAAGCTTGTTTACTTTAGGTTGTGGGAGCTTACTTATAAATTGAAGTTGATTTTTTTTCTATGCCCAGGATTAATTAAAAACAGTACGTTAAAGTCTGGCCCAAATATTTCTAGAAATGGGAATTGCTTCCTTAGCAAATTACAGACAATTTTAAATATGAAAGAGAGGACAGGCACTGGTGGCTCATGCCTGTAATCTTACCTACTCAGGAGGCTGAGATCTGAAAATCACATTTCAAAGCCAGTCGAGTCAGGAAAGTCAGTGAGACTCTTTTTTTTTTTAATTATGAAAATACCATACAGAGGAGTTACAATTACATGGGCAAGTAATGAGTACATTTCTTATCAAGCATTGTTGCCTCCTCCTTTGTTTCCCCTTCTTATCTCTTCCCATACTCCCCCCTCCCCCCATATCCTTCTCTACCCCCCAGCCAAAGTTGTAAAGTTCATTTTTTGACATAACGACTTGTACATCTCATTGTTGCAATGGGTCCACATGTATCCCTATTTAAACGATTTGTTTTTTCCCTTCTCCTCCACAAATTATACCAACATCAAATACAACCCTGCACCAGAATCAACTCCAAATGGATCAAACACCTTGGAGTTAACAAACACTCTGAAAACATTACAGGATGGAATAGGAGAAACCCTAGGTCTCCTTGACAGAAGCCGAAATTTTCTTAAGAGACCCAGAAGCACAACAAATCAAAGGAAGATTGGACAAATGGGATTGCATGAAATTGCAGAGCTTCTGCATGGCAAAGGACATAGCTGGCAAGATCAATAGAAAGCCCACAGATTGGGAGAAGATCTTCACTAGCCATACAACGGACAAGGGTCTCAGTGAGACTCTTATCTCCAATTATCCACCAGAAAACCCAAAGTGGCACTCTAGCTCAAGTGGTGGAGTGCCTGCCTTGAGCTGAAGAGCTGAATGACAGCACCCAGGCCCAGAGTTCAAGTCCCAGGACTGAACAGTGAGAGAATCTAAAATTTGAGTGAAGTCAAAATGGCCAGTGCTATAGATATTATTTTTGGCCTTTGCATCACTGGTAATCAATGTTTTTAAACTGAGTTAATTTTTGTTTTGCACTTTACATTTTATGCACAAACATTTGTCTGATGCCCAGACAAAATCATGTGGGAATATTTGACCTATCTCTAAATAACACACCAGAATCTCAGTACAAATAAAAATCCTCTTTCATTGAATTTATAAATAATGGAAAAAGCTGACATTCTAAAACAGAAACATATATCCTATCAAATACTGTGTTAGAGAATAACATAACAAATATTCAACAAATCCTTAAACATTTAAATTTAAAGGAATGACAGCAATTCTTTCTTTTACAATTAAAAATTTAATTAAATATAATTCTCCAAATAAATTCAGTTATTTTTTTCTTCACTCACCACTAATAGGTTCTGCTGTGAAAATTGATTTGATCACTTTGAAGCAATTCTATATTTGATGTGAAGCTTGAAAAATTATATGAAAATGAAAACAAGAATTGCAACATAGACAAAGGTGAATTCACGTAAATGTAATATAAACTTAGCTTTCCTATTATGTTTCTAAGATGTATATTTCAATTATTTTAACTGACATATGAAAACACAAATATTGTATATATGGTGGAAAAGGTGGTGTTTGCACACGTGTTCATCATGTAATGTTCTGATCAATGTAGCATATCTGTCTCTCCAAACATGTATCATTTTTCATAATAATTTCAAAAACTCTTCTTCAACTTTTTAAATGTTTCTTGTTGCCTACTATGCAAATACATGCCTGAAATTCCTGCTTCTTTTGATGCTGCCTCAGTTTCAGCTACCCACGCTTATGTACCATCCCTACTCTTATGATGTCTCTATTAGGCTAATGTGCTGAGATTTTATGTGATCAATATTATTTCTAAAGAACATATATGAAAATATAAAATGCTTATTTAATACTTAATCCCTCGATGACGTTTCAGATGCTCTAGAATACTTTTGGCAAAATTAGAATTCCTAAAAATGTTAAGAATTTTAGTAATCCTTAAAAGGTAGTAAACAAAGGGTAACCAAAATTATCTCCAAGAAGAAATATGTTCTTTATACATTCATTGCAACCTTAAGGAATGTAGTGAATTTCAAAAGTCAAAACAAGAATAAATACTATTCAATATAGAAATATATCATAGAAAATAATAAGATCCATGCCTTGATCTCTCTTTTATCACTGACTTGCTTTTGTCAATTATGACCAACCTAGGCAATCAACTTATTTACAATAAGGTAAGCATGCTACATTATTTACATCTGATACTTACAAAAAAATGACTGTGGACTAAACATGATCATTTCTCCTTCAACAAACACCCATAGATGATGGAATTTGTCCAAGTTTAAGGGCCCTGTAGTTAGATCATGGGTCACATTTTATCTTATTATTCTGTGGCTTGAGTATAGATACAAGGCATAAAAAAGAACCACTAGAATTCTTTTTTTAATAACATTACTTTATTAATGAGGATTATATTTTCTTTGATAAAGTTGAGAATCATCTTATATATTTTTCTTCTTGCCCTTTAATTCCTCATCTGTGTATTGACCATTTGTGCTACTTGACATTTTAGCAGAATTTTGTCCTTCACTTGAGTTTTCAGAAATTCTCTTTTAAGGATAAGTTTATTGGAAAATTCCCAATCTACTTATATTTTGCCTAGATTTGTGGATATTTTGGGAGAAAATATTTATATAATGTTTTACAACTAGAATTCTTACTGATCTGTTGAAGAAACAAATCAAATAGTTGTGAATTACTCAAGTAGAGGATAAGCTGAGACCTGAATTGTAAATGCAGAATATTAAATCGACTGAACTTATCCCTCATAAATAGTTCAACTTGTGAGGTTATATCCTCAAGCCAGATTCCTAGAAATAAAATTCCTAAACCACTAAAACACATAACTAAATTCTTTTAGAAAAAATTCAAGAAACCTTAAATGTGAACCATTGAGAATTTATTGTAAATTGCCCTGCAAATCCAAGCTATTGTGTAACTGCCATTAATGCTATTTCAGTAAATGAATTTTACTGGAGAAACTTTAATGAATGAAGTCTTAAGGTGTTAGTATAATACTTAGAGGTTCTCCATAAATGATAAAAATTATATAGTCATATCCAATGACATAAATATTCTAGATATTCAAAATTTCTTAGAGCTGTTAAAAGACTTTAGCATTTTAAAAGTAGTAGCCAACTTGGATTCTATTCATGATCTATTTAGGACTAGAAAAATGTATCTGTATAGTTTAGGGTTTAAATTGCTACTGCTGAAATTGTTATAAGCAACTAAAATAGGATACATTAGTTTGATGTCAGATGATATTGTCAGAGCTGTATACATACAACACAATAAAAAATTCATATTCTTAAAGTTACACATAAAGTTAAACATTTACTTGTACAATTGAGTCATATCACTGCTTTGATATATGGCCTATACAATATTAGAAATGAGAATTTTCATGAAAGATCAATATTGTTCAGCTGGTGAAGATGAGATGCATGATCTTTATCACATTGCCTTCTCCTTTGTTGGAAGATGTTCTTTTAGTGTGTGGGGAGGGTTGACAGAATGGCTCAGGGTTAGCAATGAAAGTTCAGCAAGGTCTGGCTGAAGAAGAGAGGAAGAGGGAGAAAATCACGTTGGGAATATCATAGCACTCTTCAGATATCACCCATCTTTATGACTTGAACTATGCACACTGAGAGATACGTAAACACATAAAACCAACGTGAAATCTCTCAAAATCAGCTGCTGCTTTATCGACTAAGTATCTACAATAGAGTCATTATTCTAGTCAGTTCAACAAGGCTCACAGTGTTCTGAACCAGAGTAGATGCCACCTAAAGTATCGTTACTACTTTCGCAACTCCTCCCTGCCTCGCAGTTGTGTCATGAGATAGCAGCAAACCTGCCACCTCCTCATGCTGCAGCTCTACTTCTAATTCTCCTCGTGCTACTACGGCATCCATAATGACCCAACACGGAAATCTTGGGTCTGTGGAATACCATGAATGTTGTCATCAGTTTCTTCAAAACATTTGTTGATGTTTTGAACACCTCCAACTTTTCTTGAATACTGTTAATCTTTATCATAAGAAATCTTTCCCAGAAGGTTTGAAATTTATTGTACCCAGATTCAGAAGTGTTAAACACAAAAGATGTCACTTTTAATTTTGCTTTCCCATGCCTTCCATCCCATCTTTCATTATTTCTAGATTCAGATTTCTAGACACTGAGTGAAGTAAAAAGATTTTTTTTTATTGTGAGAATACCGTACAGAGGAGTTACAATTACAAGGGCAAGATAATGAGTACATTTCTTATTAAGCATTGTTGCCTCTTCTTTGTTTCCCCTTCCCCTTCCTTCCCATACTCTCCCCACTTCTGCCCACCCGATCCTCCCCCCACCCCACTAAAGTGTAAAGTTCGTTTATCGAATAACGACATGTATTTCTTTAACTTGAAGCCATTGTTGCATTATGAATTGGGTGTACATCTCTATGGATGCATGTTTTAGATAGAGAGGCTTTGAGGGAGAGGAAGAAGGAGAAATGGCAGGATACACAAAAAATAGTGGCATCCAGGATTACTGATCATCAATCAACATAAACAAATATATAATTGGAAAAAATCTGTTATGATGCCTACAGTTCAGATATCCAAAGAGATATAAACTATGTCTGAGAATATAGATCTCTCTCTTCTCATCATTTGCCCAAAGAAATTTTCTATATCTCTCATATTCATATTGAGATGTTACCAAATGCTGTTCATCTCTGTCATGAACTGAGATTATTAACAATCTTTAATTATCCTGTTAATCAGTATTAACT
This sequence comes from Dipodomys ordii, assembly GCF_000151885.1. Taxonomy (NCBI): domain Eukaryota; kingdom Metazoa; phylum Chordata; class Mammalia; order Rodentia; family Heteromyidae; genus Dipodomys; species Dipodomys ordii. Next base: position 7,289,352 of record NW_012267246.1, on the reverse strand, counting down.
TCATCTGCTACAATATTCATACACTTGTCTATTCATTGATACAATTCATTAAAATTCAGTTATTTCTTGAGTAATAAAATAAGTAGATCTAGTTCACATATGTCTGTAAACTTACTAAACTAAAATTTTGTATTTGGGCTTCATATTTTTCTTTCCCTTCCCTAACTCCAATTGGAACATTTCATATTCTTGTTCCTACAAAAAACTTATTGTTTTTTTTCTTTATTGTTCCTTTCTAGTCTTCTTGGTAAAAAGTGTGATAGCCTTTATGTTTTGGGTTAGCTAAAATAGAAAGCTGAAATAATCAAACCACACCCCAAAAAAGTCTTAGTAGCATGAGATAATGTATCATGCACCACACTGTATGCAACACATGGAGAAAATGAGAAAGTAAGAGGATGAAGTACAATGTGAGAAAATGATACGTGGCCTGAGAAAATATGAAATTGAGTTAGGCAACAATTAATTTAATGAAAGCAGGAAGACTTAATTGAGGAACAGACTTAGAATCCTAGAGTATTTATGCCTACATAGATTTTTTAGACCCTTTATTCCCTTCTCAAGTACCAAATATTCTCTCTCCTTCAGTGTTTTCTAAGTGGAATATTTTGATACATTTAGGCTTTTAGTGATGTTAAATAGAGGCTTGCATTTCCATGCCTCTGTTTCAGGACTGACAAACATCCCTAAGAGTTACAATCCATAGTCAGTTATTTAAACTAAGGTGGAAGGAAAAACATAGATAGAAAACACAGTATCATCATTTAGCATGCAACTAGAAGTCAAAGTTTCCTTTTGCTTCCAAAAATTCAATGAATGTTTGTGAGGATTATATATAAATACTGTATATTTTTTGTTTATACATGAACACATATAATGACAATTACTACAGAATGAGGACTCTGGTATTTCATATGCCATTTTACAGAAATAAATTTTCCATTTTCTTGATTTTATAAAATTTTTCCAAGCAATGAGAATGCATAGTGTCATTTATCATATTTTGAAAGCTTTCAAGATTCAAGTTCAATGTTGTATTGTAAACTATTGACCTACTCTAGAAATTAGTCCACTTCAAGTTAAACTACAGTTAATTCAGAAATGAAGTAGATATAACTTACCATCCCACTGAAAATAAAAATGCAGTAATTAACAAAGCTATATTTTATTTTCAAGCATACTCAGAATGCCTTCTTAAATTTCACTCAAATATGCAAAAATGCGTTTTATCAGTTATAAAATAGTACAGTTACTATAAACCCATCCAAGTTCATGTAGCATCTATTTGCTATTTATATTAACAAATATGTTAATGATAACAAATCATTTATTTTCTCTTGAAATTCATACAGATCACAGTGTTAATCTTTGGAAATTGTGGAGACACATTTTTATCATTGTACCATGTTCACACCAATGACTTACACATTTATTTGTAAGCCTTAAAATAATATGAAACAATACAATGTTGAAATGTTGACATACAACATGTTAAACTCTTTATTTTATATTTTCACCACTTTAAACCCAGAGCTCTTGCTTACTCAGCTTGCTTGCTGGACCTATCCTCTACTACTTGAGCCATGTCTCCAGCCTAGCTTTTGGCTGCTCATTTTGGATATAGAGTCCCCCAAACTTTTATGCCTTTGCTGGCTTCTATCTTTGATCCTCTTCATCTCAGCCTCTTGAATAGCTAGGATTACAAACCAATGCTTAAGTTTATGATTTGTAATGATGAACAAAACAGAAATGTTAGTTTTTCTCCCAACAACCTTTTCCTCATATAGCACACACTGATTTTTAAATATATAATCAAGTATCACCAGTAGTCTAAAATTCTTCTAAATGGGTCTACACAAATCTAATCAAATAAGCCATAAATTGCATGCATGGAAGGGAGGAGTAGCATATGAATGCTGAAATTCTTCCCTCAGCTTCCTCTTTTCCTATATGCGTTCTTGAATATACCAAGAACACAAGCCTCCTGGGACACTATCTCTGCCACTCCCTGGAGAGAAGTTTGGAAGGATGCAGTATTATGGAACCAAGAGTAGTAGGTGATATTCACAAGCTGTAATAGGTTAATGTTCTCAACTGAAACAAATGTAGAAATAGTGTCTTGTCCAACTTTCCTCTTTAGAGTTGCCAGGTGCCACTTACACATAAAAGGTGGATATAAATACACCCATGATTACTGTGATAGCTGATATGAAATGTCCTTCATCTCTCATGTAGGTGACCTTTGTCTTCAGCTAGCACATGTAGAGATGAGGGAATAGTATACTAAGCAGGAAGGTAAGAGTAAGCCCCAGATCCATCAATAAGCCCTGAGAGCCAAGTGATGTCCTAAAGTAGACCAAGAGACAAGTGACACAATAAGAAACCATAAGAGACAAGTGACCAGGTGACACAATAAGAAACTGCAAGAAACAAGTTGTGTAACATAAAAAGTCCAGATAGAACATAGGGGCTCATTCAGATTTGATTAGTTTTATATTCACAAATACAATTGTACTAAGAGATCCGGGAAATCAGGGAAAGGGATGGAGACCTAAAATGGCAATTGAATATCTAATAATAGAAATGTATCTCTCTAGCATATACTTCTATAAGGTAGCTTAGTTTTCTTCTTATTATTATTAGGTTTTTCTCTTTCAAGAATAAAAAAAGATAATACCTCACAGACTTAGAATTTTGGTGACACCACATTCATTGCAGTGATTAAGACATCAAAATGCCATCCTGAGAAATCATTCTCTTTCTGTCTCTGTGAACTTATGGAAATTTACATGATCAAATCTGATATCAATTTTCACCTTAAAACTTGCAAAAAATAGTGCACTACATTCTAGTCAGAAAATAATTTGAATTCAAGCTCTTCACTACGAAATAATTACAAGGAAATGTTGCCAAAATATATTGAAATCCTCACTTTAGTAGGCTGTTTGAGATGTATGAGATGAAATAGCCTTTTAGCTGAGAAAAGAAAATCAAATTCACACAAAAGATATCTGGATCACTTATTTTCAATGCTTATTCTTTTAACTGGTTCCTTTTGAAGATGTTCTGAGCCTTTTTAATTGGAAGAGTGTACATCAAACCAGCTTGCTTTAAATTCCAACTTTTTTACTCAGCAGAATTAATTTAGTTATTTGTAGGTAGAGCACATATTAAACAGCATGGACAGGTTTTAAATGTTTTATAGACATTATAGCATTTTTCTGCTTTTGCAATTATAACAAATGTGACAAATTCACTTTCAACATTTTACTGGTGACAGAGGGAACCTTTACTTAAAGACGACAAAAGAAAAATAAATTATCACGGATATTGCCAGACACATTTGGTGCCATGGTAATAATTCCTATTTTAATTCCAACTTCTATCTGCAGTGTATCTTCCCTATTAAAATCAACAACAACAACAATAGCAAGACCTCTTGCAAGTTTTCTAAGGTATTATACTTTTAAACTTTCAATAATTACAGCTAGAGAACAATAAAATCAAAAGTCAACTACAACAGCACTTTTGACCTGTCAATGCAGTCTTCAGATTAAAATCCTGCCAGAAAAATTTCACATTGTCTCCATAGTTATGAAAGTGAATAATTAAATAATAATTAAAAATGATTAAATATTAATTCTTTTCCTGTCATGAATTACTTTAATTTTCCTTTATAAATGCTATATGATAAGACCATAAATTCTGGATTGAAGATTGAGTTAAGTGTAACTAGCATGAACAGAAATGATGTTTGTATAAAAATTAGCAAATCCAGACATTATTGAAGAAAAGGAACTTGGATCGTCTGAAATTCCAATCATAGTAGTAGGTGTATACATTGCCATCTTAACACCCGAGAGAAATTCATCAAGAAATAAACCACTTTTACTAATTCAAAATATGGGGAAACAGATGAGACAGCATGGTTAGAGAAATACGTAGCAGGAAATGAAGTGAGGAGGGAGGGAAAAGCTAGGCTTGTAGAAAATAAGTGTGAAAAGGGAGGCGTAGTGGTAACAGAACCTTCTTAGGAATTTCATATTTCAGTTTTTAAGCAATGACCATTCTTAATCTCATAAACAAGCTTACTTTATTTTGATAAAAGTCTGATGCTGTTTGATTTCAGAGGTAACATTGTGGAATGTCTTTGTATTTAATACAAATTATATTTGTAATTAATTGATCCTACCTTAAGATAGAACAAAACAGATATAGTTGATATGGTGTACATAAGGAAATTTTAACTGAGACTATACTTGCCCATTCAATCATTTCTATACTGATTGCATTATTTGTGACACAGGGATAATATGTCATCATGGTTCTTGTGGAAATTGCCATAAAATTGAAGATATTTGGATTTTTTGCTTCCTTGATGTTACTGTTATTATTATTTGAAGATTTAAAGGTACTTACGTTAAATGATAAGTATACGTAGAGGGAAGCATGTAGGAATCACCATGCAAGGAGAACACAGCTTGAGGGACAGGGTCCAGTGGCTGGCCAAACTGTTCCTCGAAGGCTATCACTGCCTTCTTGTGAATGTTAGTTGAAGGATACACACTGATGTTCTCCAGGGAGCTAAACAGTTGACATAACAAGCACTCGTAATATTTTCATTATCTATAATCTTGGTAAGATTGTATGGGTCATTAGTTATTTTCACTAAAATGTGATTGGTTTTCAGGTAGAAGTCCTGTTAGAATTTAGAAATAGATTTTGGTGAATTTTCAAAGACATTCACCTAGAAAGTTTCAGTGTCAGTAATGAACACAATTAATTCATTGGAGCTCTCATTGGAGCACTCAATCCTATACAAACCAGTGCTAGGCTAGGCCCTGGACTGCTCCCAGACTCTGACATCCCAACTCTGTACAATGCATATCCAAATAGCTGCTCTGGCGTAAGTTTACATTGGAAGATAATGCATTTAAGAATTATATCATTTTTCTGATGAGGCATAGAATTCCATTATATATCTTACATTTTTTTGATTCGTTCACCTACTGAAGGGGATCTGGGTTGGTTCCAAATCTTAGATATGGTGAATAATGCTGCAATAAACATAGTTGTGCTGGTAGCTTTAATATGGCCTTGTTTGATATGGCCTCCATACTGATTTCCAGAGAGGTTGAACAAGTTCAGACTCCCACCAACAGTGCAGTAGGGTTCCCTTTTAGCCACATCCCCTCCAGCATCTGTTGTTATTAGAATTCTTGATTATACCCATTTTAACTGGGGTGAGGTGGAATCTGAATGTTGTTTTGATTTACATTTCTATGGAATTCTACGTCTCCATAGAATGACACTGCCCCATTTGTTAGGAAATGGAAAGACTTGGAAAAAATTATAAGCTAGACCCAAAGAAACATAAGTCCCATGATTTTCCTTATTTCCAATAACTAGTATGCATCTAGAATAATCTACCAGACAAACAGAAAATGTCAAAAGCTATGTGCATATAACCATATAAGATGATGCTAAGTGAAATGAATGCCAAGATAAGGACACAAGAGGCTTTATCTTTGTCACTGTTTTTTTTTGAATGTACTATGTGATGTTTTTTTATGGTCTTTCCCCATGGTATAACCCCTGTTATCACTGTATTTGATTCCGGTGCCCTGCATCTTGTATATACATTTTTCTAATTTGGTGAGGGGAAGGGAAATAACAAAATGCTGAAACAAGGATACAGTTTCACCCATTGTAACAATGAGATGTACAAGACACTATGTTGAAAACAAACTTTACAACTTTGGCAGGTAGGGTAGAGAGGGGTGATGGGAAGGGATGGTAAGGAGAAACAAAGGAGGAGGCAAAAATGCTTGATAAGAAATGTACTCATTATCTTGCCCATGTAATTGTAACCCTTCTGTATGGTATTTTCACAATAAAAGAAAACAAATCAAAAAAATAAAAAAAGAAAAGAAATGTATTCATTACCTTACTCATATAACTGTAACTCCTCTGTACAGAATCTTTTTTATTTCTTTTGGTTGTGGGCCTGAACTCTGGGTCTGGGCGCTGTCCCTCAGCTCTTCAGCTCAAGGCTAGCGTTCTACCACTTGAGCCACAGTACCACTTCCATTTTTTTCTGCTTATGTGGTGCTAAGGAATCGAAACCAGGGCTTCATGCATATAAGGCAAGCACTCTACCACTGTGCCACCTTCCCAGCCCCTGTACAGAATCTTTACAGTAAAAATATTAAAGAATCATGACTATGATTTAATAAACTTAAAACTAAATAATTGCTTTACATCCATTTAATCCCAAAAAATTTAATAAATAATAAAATTATGCTGTTTTACAGCATCAATCAGGGAAAGCGCCATAGGGATTTTTTTTCAAGTTTACTCTCATTTTGTTATTTTCTTATATTTAATATCATCATAATCAATAGCATCAAATAACATCACAAGGAGGCTTCATTTTGACACATCTGTACAAATAGATATGTACCTTAATCAGACTAAGACTCTCAGCAACTATCATAAACTTTCCCTTCTAAACCAGTGTCAACAAGTTCCATTTTCACACTTGTACATAAAGATGCAGGGCACTGGAATCAAATAAAGTGGCAACAGGGTTATACCATGGGGAGGGAACATACAAAGAAACAAAAAAATCACATAGTACATTATGAGTACATTAACAACAACAGCAAGACCTATGTTTCTTTGGGCCTAACTTACTTCACTTAATATGATTTTTTCCAAGTCTTTCCATTTCCTAACAAATGGGGCAGTGTCATTCTTTCTAATGAGGCATAGAATTCCATTTGTGTGTGTGTGTGTGTGTGTGTGTGTGTGTGTGTGTGTGTGTATGTGTGTGTGTGTCTATCTATATCTATATCTATCTATATATATATATCACATTTTCTTGATCCATTCATTTCCTGAGGGGCTTCTGGGTTGGTTCCATATCTTATCTATGGAGAATAATGCTGAGATAAACATAGTTGTGCTGATATTTATTATGGCCTTGTTTGTGATCGTTTGGGTAAATGTGTAAAAGTCGGGTTGCTGGGTCATAGAGGAGCTTTATGTAGAGTCTTTTGAGGAACCTCCATACTGCTTTCCAAAGTGGTTGAACAAGTTTACATTCCCACCAACAATGCAGTAGGGTTCCCTTCTGTCCACATTTCCTCCAGCATCTGTTGTTATTAGAGTTCTTGATTATAGTCAGTCTAACTGGGGTGAGGTGGAATCTCAATGTTTTGATTTGCATTTCTTTTATGGCTAGAGAAGTTAAGCATTTCTTCATGTGTCTATTGGCCATTCTTATTTCCTCTTCAGAGAAGTCACTCTTTAAATTTTTAACCCATTTATTAATTGGGCAGTTGTTTCTTTGAGGATTTGGCCTCTTCAGTAAATAGTGCTGGCAAAATTGTTGAATCACTTGTAGAAAACTTAAGCTAGATCCCCATATATCCCCTGCATCAGAATTAACTCCAAATGGATCAAATACCTTGAAGTCAAAGCAGACACCCTGAAAACATTACAGGGAGGAATAGGAGAAACCCTAGGTCTCCTTGGCACAGGCAGAAATTTCCTTAATAGAGACCGAGAAACACAACAAATCAAAGAAAGGTTGGACAAATGGGATTGCATGAAATTGCAGAGCTTCTGCATGGCAAAGGACATAGCTAACATAGAAAACCAACAGACTGGGAGAAGATCTTCACTAACCATACAATGGACAAGTGTCTCCTATCTAAAATATACCTAGAACTCAAAAAATTAAATCCCCCAACAAAGGGATTTTGTCTTGTTTCACAGAGACATATAGCCCTTTATTTAATCAGATTGACTCCTTATTCTCACTTTTTCTTATCACCACTTCCTATTTTGTTAAGCATCTTTCAGTGATTTTTATTTTACCATCTCTATTCACAGATAAAACATTTCAATATTGTTTGTTCTCTAACATTCCTGTTTTCCTCTGCCTTCATGATCTTCCGTGATCTTCAGTTCTTTCCATTTCCCTACAAATGAAATGGTTTCCTTGTTCTTTTTCACTAACTGAATGATACTCCATTGTGCATGCAAACAAAGTTCTTGACCTGCTCATCAGTTGTTGGGTGAATATCCATACTTTGTCTATAGAGAACAGTGCTGAGATGAGTATGTGTGGTCACTTGCCTCTTTATCTTGGATTGCATTCCTTCAGATAAAATAGACATTCAGAATATTTGTAATGGGGTTGGTACTTCTCACATTAAAGCATGGCTCAAGTTACTTCTTCATTCTTTATTATTTCTATTGAGACTTGTTCCCACTCAGAGCTTATTCATGAATGATCTAGTTTAGATCTAGACATGAATAATCAATCTTCTAAATTCTAAAGAAATTATTACTACATTATATTTGAGTTCTCAGGTAAAATATAAAATATGCCATGACTTCTATCACCTTAAGGATCTTACCAATGTTTATCATAAAATAAAGGTACCAAAATACCTGTAAATATTTATTACTATCAGGTTTTACTTGTTTTTTTTTTAAATAAAAAATGTGTTTACTCTTCATTTCTCCTAAAGTGAAATTTCTGGTAAGCAGTAATAGAAAACCGATTAAGTTTGTATAATAAATGAACAACAAATTATTAGGAGAAAAAGAGAGAAGAAGGAAACTGGGAGAAATTGTTGTGTGTAATCTAAGAAAATGGAGGCTCATCTTTGATCTCTCACAAAACATTATGTCACTTTGGGCTCATCAGCCAAATCAAGTGATTATGTATAAATATGTTTAATTTGTAAACATTTTAAGCATCAATTTTTAAAAGGCAACTTTAAAACCACCATGCAGATAATGTTTATTCTTAGCATATCTATGAAAAATTCTCCTCATAGATGAATTTTCCTGGAACCCTTACTTTTCAGTGAAAGAATAGATGTGGCAGGATTTTACTTTTTCTTGTATTTTTTTCCTTGTGGTCACATCAGCTTTTACCTCTTTGTTACATTACACAAATCTAACTAAAGATTGTATTTTTGAATTCTGAACTATACTTCTACCGCTGTGTAACAAATTGTTACCTATTTCCCACCCGATTATCTGCTTCAGTCTCCATAGATCAGGAATCCAGGCAGAGTTCAGATCCAGTCCCATCTCTGCTCTTGTTAAGGATGCTCTCTAGGGACCAGTTGTCATTTAAGGGTCGCAGTCCTCTTCCAAGCTTAGGTAGAGGATTGAAAGGATCTACTGTCTTGCCACTGAGAACCATGGAGGGAATTTTCTTCGATTGATGAGGTTTCCTGTTTTCTTAGTAGTGATAGGATAATGCCTCTCATGCTTTCCCTTTCTCCAAAAGCATCACTTGGTTAAGGGCAGGAATTCAGGAGAATCCCTCTTTGGATGGACTCAAAGTCAACTGCATTACCTCTGCAATTGCCTTCCATCTGGCTGGCTCATCTAATCGTGAGAGCAGCATGCGTCCATTCTATGGCCCCCAAACAATTTTGTTTTCACCTAACTCCTCAAAAACACTTACCAAAGTTATTAATTTAAAATCTATTTAAATACCTCCACAGGGACGTCCTCTGGAGCAGCTCAATACCTCCAGACATTTGTGCCTCCAGACATTGGCGCCTGCAGTCTGCTTGTTTTAAGAATATTTTTGGTCAGAGTTTAACAGCAAAAACAGAAGCACTTATGCAGCCTGCGTAGTGAGCGTACGTTGCAGGGAGGCATGATGGGAGCTTTGGGAATTGTGCATGTGCTTAATCAGTTTGGATTACATAAACCATGGACGGAAGGCATCAGGAAATTTAGGAGCTCCCTAATGGCTCTTGGTACCACAGCTATGCAAATACCATGAAATGTTGGGCAGAAACCTATCATTTGTCTCTAAAACCATCTCTCAGCCATGTTCCACTGCAAATAGTAATAATAATTATAATAATAATTATAAGATCATATTCCCATTATGCCACTTTCTTCCCCAGACAGATGACTGGTGACAGTATCTGCTGACACAGAGTATGAGAGTCTGTATGAGTTGGTATTTTATGTACTAAGATCATAATTCCATTTCACTCACTCTTGGGGGGAATAGTGTTATATTCTACCCCTATTTCCCAGGTAACCCCTTCGTTTCCCAGTGTTCCCCTTTTGGGTATCTTTCTTAATTCCTCCATAGTTCTGGAAGATGGCTTTATATGAGAGAAAGTAAAGAATAGCAGAAAACGAAGGAAAGAGGGAAGGAAAGGAGGAAGAAAGGGAAAGGAGGGAGGAGAAAACCCTCTATCACTCTCATTCATAGAAATTTGCTTTCATTTACAGATTTTTAAATTGTTTGTTTCATTTAGTAAAATGAAGGGAAGTATCCTCATGTGGAAGTGTTTTAAATAAATCATTTGAGCTACGTTTATCTGGAAAGAAAAATGTTATCTTTTACCCTCTATGTGAATAGCAGCTATGTGTTCTAGGAAATACCCACATTTAGTGAGGATATTTCAGGCAGATTGGTATCCAGCATAATCTGTTGTACTGTTATTTTTACTTTGAGATGTATAATGCTCATAGCTGCATACATAATACATTGGTCATGATAAAACTAAACCATTAGTTTTTCTTCCTCTAATCAATGTACAGATCCTTAAGATGTGCAATAACATCAGTGCATTTTTCCCAGTACATGCATGCTTTTCTATATTTCTGTTTTCATATGTTAAAGAGACTCATGTTCTTATAATATTGTATCTTCCTGCTCCTAGGTTTAGTCTATGACAGAGCACAAAGTTCTGGCATGTTTTCGGGGCATATGTATCTGTTTATGTCTAAGCATCTGGGGAGAATACAAAGGGAAGATAATGAGAAGGAGAGGAGATTACAGTTCATTGGAAAACATGAAGTTATTGTGGTACTGAAAGTAGGGCAGAGAAAAGAAACAAGCAGTGGAAGGTAATAAAAAATAACCTTTGGTTTTATCCAAAACAAGTGGCAACTATTTACACAGTGGGCCAAAATTAAGTTTATGATCAATTTATTTCTCCATCTAATTATAAAATGTATGGTAAGACTTAGCTGACATATTAACAACAAACTTCTTTCTTGTGTTTAGGCTTACATTCCAGCCATATTTATTGGAAAAAGCGTTATTTTATTGATACATGTGTTTATGAGTAACTCAGGAGCTACGGTCAATTTTGGTAATGAATGAGAAACAAAGTGCGTAATTAGTAGGTTTTCAGGATAGAAGCTATCTGTAATGATAATTACACCTCCTGCTTGTCAGCTGAACAGATTACAGGATGCATTTTAATTACCATAATGAATAGTGATCACGTATTTTCTTGAATTTAATTAGAATTAATAAAAGATGAATCTATTATGAATTTAAATTGCCACTTAAGTTCCTTGCATTACTTAAATCTTAAAATATTTGTCTCTTACTTAATACTAAACTCACACAAATACACCTAATAATTGGAAATAGTCTCTCTTTCCTTCTTTTATTTTAGTCCAAACTACTCCCTAAGTCTCAAACTGTTTCTTAGAATTGTTTTATATTTTTCCAGTGTTGAGGAAAGAAATGAAATTATAAAATCTTGGGCAGTGATTTCCTGTTCAAGGCTCCAGTGTGAACACATTAAAAATAATAATCCACTGTCCAAGCTGTGTAAAGGGCATCAAAGCCAGGCACTGGCAATTCATTATCCTTACTACTCAGGAGGCTGAGATCTGAAGATTACAGTTCAAAATCAGACTAGGCAGGAAAGTCCTTGAGACTCTTATCTCCAATTAACCACCAGAAAACTAGTGGTGTATTGGCTTCAAGTGGTAGAGTGCTAGCCTTGAGCTAAAGAGCTCAAGGACAGCACCCACACCCCAAGTTCAAGCTCCATTACCAACAGAAAAAAAAGAAGGCATCAAATTGTTTATTTACCCTCTACAGATGAACAAGGAAGCTATGAGCTACAGTAATGTTGCTGGGAGTTAATTGTAGCATACAGATAAGAACATTTCAACTTCAATGGTGAAACAAAATACTTAAACATTTTTCTGACATCAGGCTCTTATTTGGCCAGACATTCCAAAACTTATTAGCAAATATATCAACAGTCACATTTCCTCAGAATGTTTCATTCATTCATCCATCCATCCATCCATCTATACATACCTACACACATATACACATACACATGTACATACATACATACATCAACTTCTCAAGCACACAGAAGAATATAGACCTAAAACAAACATCTCAGAGATTATCATGCTCCTCTATCAGTAGAAGAGCTTGTTAAAGTGTAGGTACTGATTCAGGAGTTTAAGTACTCTTGGAACTTTATGTGTAGTTTCCTTGTAAAATAATTGCCTTGGAGTTCAGGGGTGGGGTAAAGGTTGTGAATTTAACAAGCTTGCTAGAAATGCAAGACTTGGGATTTGTTCTCAAAATGATGATATTTACCTTGTGGGGTGAGAGAGATTTAATTGTGGTGACCCTTGTTTGAATTTCTATTATCTTTCTATTTTAATAATACTGTTGTATTTGCAAGTGTTCAGGGGGAAATTTTTATAAATTGTATTTTAAGGTGTAAAGCTATTTCTTCATATCATAGAAGACACAATAGTCCAGTTAGATACACAAATCATTCATATGCATATACATACATACATACACACGTGACATGTGAATGATGAATAAAACAAAGAAAAATAAAATAATCTACTAAATAGAACTAGTGTTTACAGTGTTGACCATTTCCTTTATCTTATTTCTTGTGATTATAGCTCAAAAGCATTGGGAGCACTGGTTTATATTCTGCATTACCACATTCATGGACACAGGTTTCCTACTGAAGTTCTATGCCGGAATTATTTGAAAAGAAGAAAACAGAGCGTCTATGAATAAAATTAGAAGCTGATGTAGGGCATTAGAGAAGAATGTAAACATTATCTATCTTATCCTTTTACTTTCTTCTAGGTTTTCTTCCTTTATCATTTTGAAGAAAGGCTTCTATATCAGGGTACAAGTGATCTGCTGAAGAAGGAGGTTCAAGAGGGAAGGATCTGAATAACCTCTGCCTCTTCTTGTGAATAGAGAGATGCTGGAAGTGTAGTCAAGAATGTTCTCATTGTATATTCCACAGAATTGAGACATAGACGAAAAGGAATAGGTCAAGGGGTGAAAATTGTGAAGAGATGACACAGGTCAGGATGCATTGTACACATAAACTTCTTTGTTAAAAGGCAAAAACAGGAAATCCATAACCGACTATGAGGATGAGAGGGAAGGCATGGCTGGGGAGGGGTGGGTGGGAATATGGAAAGGGATGAATGACCAAGAAGCACTATATTCATGAACTGCTTTGGTAAATGCCAACTCCTTTGCACAGCTACTTAAAGATAACAAAGGTATTCAAAGTTGAGGAGGTGGGAGAAAAGGGATGGTAGGGGAAAAACAAAGGGGGAGGTAACAATGCTTGATAAGAAATGTACTCATTACCTTGCTCATATAACAGTAACCCCTCTGTACAGTATTTTCACAATAAAAAATCTTATTTAAAAATAAAAGAAAGAACTACTTTGGCAATAGAGGATTTGATGGTGAGAGAGATTTAATTGTGGTTTTAATATTTTTATATTTTCCCTACTAAAAAGTATTTTAAGATGTACCTAAAGATATTAATTAAAAGTAGATTGCAACTTGATGAAAAGTGAAATACACATGAATAAAAATTATATTTAAAAATCACATCATTGTATGCAGTCTGCAGAAGACCTTCAATGTTTACCTCAAAATTCTCCATTGAAAAACATTCAGATTTTTCTTTCAGTCCTTAAGTATTAAGGAAAATTGTACTAGGAACTTTTGCAGAGAAAAACAAACAGCTTTGTGTAATTTTTTATATTCTGACTATATAGTCACCATGCACGTGACAGGAAGCCTTTTCTTTTGCAAGCAGGGAAGGGGGTAGGGTGAGCTGTGATGTGAGTGGCAAATTCTTAGTCTGTTTTCCAAAGTCCTATCAGTTGAGAATCAAAGTCAAAGCCCCATGTCTTTAAGAAGTAATATGGTCCCACAGCATAGGTCAATAAACTCAGGTTCCTGAAACTTGACACATTTTTTTTCTTTACCATCTGAATCCCTGTTCTCCACCCCCGCCCCTCCCCACACAAAATACATTACATCCCACTATAATTGGCATCCTAGAATCTTCAACGTGAATTTAGAAAAGAATCATTTAGAAAAGCAAGGATGTTAACAGGTAACAGGGAAAAAATGTACATTAAATCAGGAAGCACAATAAACACTCCCCATCCAATTCATTGTACAAAAGTAATCACAATGCTGTTTTGATTTTGTATTGCAAAAAACACCTTATTCTGTGTAAATGCTTTCATAATCTACTATGTAGTTTCGATAGTCAAACCAAGGATAATTAGATATGAATGAATCAGAGATCAGAATGGATAAATTTGAGAAAAATACAATAAAAAACAAATAAATTCAGAAAGTATGCATAAAGAAATACTTATGATACATGTGTAAAGAAATTTTAGAGTATCAAATTTTACATAAAAAATAATATCTTCTATGGGTAAATGAGACAAAGGTATGAAAATTCTCCTAAATATCTATATTGGTACCTGAACTAGAAATTCTGACTTGGTTCTCTAAACTAACTCTATTTAATTCTGGTCACATTTTCTAGATGTGATTCAAGAGAGTAACTAGAATTCTGAGTCAGAGCTAGAGCTGTTCACAGGGGTAAAATAAAAATCAGTCACTGAACAAGTAAAATATATTCAAGTTCTCCCAAGAGGAACAAAATAGCTTCACCCTGGCAGAGGCCTGACTGCTCTTAAGAAATGTTAGGTAACACAATATCCACACAAGAACTAGTTTGGGTGATTTATGAAACCCAAGGGAAATACAAAACACACTGAAACAGAAATATATGAGCAGGTAGAAAACATTCATGAATATGAAAATAGATGAGACTGAATTTGAGAATACCTGGCTTTGTGGTCCACAGGTTGTAGATTAATAGGAATCCAGTACCAGATTTCTTTATTTTTTTAAAACTGAGAACACAATATTTAAAAATGTAACTTAAGAAGTCATAGAGAAAATATCTATTAGGAGTGGAAGGGGTCTCAAAAAGCCATTGCCAGGGAATGATTTCAAGTTCTAAATTAATTTGTATATAAATTCCTACAACTCAAAAGACAGACAGGGAAACCAGTGGTAGGATGGTATGTTTAAATTAAAGCCCGAATACAAGGTCTCATGGTAGGATATTTTTCCAGAGACTCATTTTATTTTCTTTAATACAAATACATCTGAATTTTATGTAATATTTAAAAAATTAAGCCAGCACTGCTGCCTTCAACAAATAGATATAAGTGGTTTGTCTTGTTTTAAAAGTTGATAAATAGCCGGGCGCTGGTGGCTCATGCCTGTAATCCTAGTTACTCAGGAGGCTGAGATCTGAGGATCTAGGTTCAAAGCCAGCCTGGGCAGGAAAGACCGTGAGACTCCTATCTCCAATAAACCACCAGAAAACCGGAAGTGGCTCTGTAGCTCAAGTGGTAGAGTGCTCGCCTTGAGCTGAAGAGCTGAGGGACAGCACCCAGACCCAGAGTTCAAGCCCCACGACCGACAAAAAAAAAAAAAAGTTGATAAATAAATCCTCATAGAAAAACAAAATCATCACATTTAGATTGGGTGAGAGTAAATGGATACTCAGTAGAATTTGAATTTGATTACTAGAATTATACAAAGTAATTGCCCATGATCCATAATTTCATCTCCCATAGTCTTAGTTTTGTGACCTGACCTTCACTTAAAAATATTAAGTGGGAAGTGACACTGTGGCTTAAGTGGTAGAGCACTTGCCTTGAGCTGAAGAGCTCAGGGACAGCTTCCAGGCCCAGAGTTCAAGACCCACGACTGACAAACAAATCATTTAAATAGGGATACAGGTGGACCCATTGCAACAATGAGATGTACAAGTGGAAAACGAACTTTACAACTTTGGTGGGGAGGTGGGGTGTGAGAGGGAGGGGGAGGATTGGGTGGGGGGTGGGGGAGAGGATAGGAAGGGATGGGAAGGGGAAACAAAGGAGGAGGCTACAATGCTTGATAAGAAATGTACTCATTATCTTGCCCATGTAATTGTAACCCCTCTGTAAAGTATTTTCACAATAAAAAAATCTGCAGTTCAAAAATATATATTAAGTGGGAAGCTGTAGAAACAAAAATTTGTAAATTTTAAAGGAAAAGTCAATTTGTAGTGGTACAATAATACTTTATTCAAATGTTTATATACTTGCTCTATTCTGTCATTATTATTGCTAATTTATTATCATGATTACATGGAATTAAACTTACTGCTAGGTAGATATGCACAAAAAAGAAGCCCACATCATTTCAGGCATCCCTTGGACCTTCTGTTCCTTGGGAAAGGATGGTTTACAATAGGTCCTAGGTTAATTGATGAACGTGCTGATGTATCATGAAGGACCATGAATTACTATAATGAACCTTTCCAAAATGTGCTAAACTTTCCTCATGGTTCAATATACTTCTATTTTTTAAAAATGAATTAGTCTAATTTTCCAGGGCAATTTAAGGTAACAATAAAGAAAAAATGTCCTTCAAAATAATACCCCATGTCTCTGAACAGGTATTGTGTATGAAGAACATTCTTCTGTATGAGAACATTGGCTTTGGATGTAACTGTTGGAAATACTCAAAGGGATAGTGCAGGTGCGATGGTTCTAGAATACTCCAGAAAGGTCAGAGCCAGGTTGTGCTAGCAGAGAATCATCAAGTTCTTGAAGAGGTAGCTGTACTCCAGGCTGGAGTATAGATGAGCCTGAAGCAGAGAAATCTGCTTATCACAAAGATCCTGAAAGAGAGAAAATCTGAAATCACAGGCCCAGTCTCAGAAACCAATACCCTGACAGCATACCAATTATTAATAGAAAGGAAGATATGCTGCAGAACAAGATGCCTAGGTAGTACGATCACTGGCTGAGAAAAGAGTCTATAGAGCTCAGAGAATTCCTGGGAGAGCACATGTGCCTAATGGCTAACAGTTGGAGTACTGATCTATCAAATGGACCACGGAAACTCAGCGAGATGTGGGCTCAAAGCACTGTGGAGCAGATGGTCTGATGCAAACACCCAGAATAGACTCGCCTGTTCCGCGGATGACAAATTAGACAAGCCAGTTTCTGAGCTTTTGAGAATCAACAGAATAAAACATTCAGATCTATGAAACACCAGAGGAGAGAGATTTATGTCCTTCCTCTAGGGGCAGAGGGTGCGGGGCCGGGGGTGGGGGTGGGGGAAGCGAGGCTGGGATGAGCTAACTAGATATCAAAGTTAATACCGAGGCTAGTTTATTCTTGTGACTGCCTTGCTGTTCACAACATTCCTTCACTCAGCTGTAAAAACATATGAATATTCTAAGTGCAGAGTTGTGCAGATGCATTGCTCAGCATTTAGACTTGCTGAAGTTACTTTTGCCTACCATGGAAGATAGTGAATGAAAACAAAGGGTCTTTGCTCATAAAGCCTTGATAAGTGTGGACATTTCAAATAGTGCCCCATTCCAGAGAGATAAAGTAAATAGATCTTGTAACGGATCTGACTCCTATGTTGAAAATATAAAAATATCAGTAACTCAGGATGTGGCATTTTTGGAGATGGAAATTTATATGGACTAATCAAGGTAACATGAAATCACCAGGATAGACATTAACCACATGTTGGTGTGGCCTTAAAAGTGGCTATTTGGGGCTGGGAAGGTGGCTCAGTGGTAAAGTGCTTGCCTTGCATCCATGAGGGTCTGGGTTCAATTCCTCAGCACTACATAAGCAGAAAAAGCCAGAAGTGGTGCTGTTGTGGCTAGAGTGGTAGAGTGCTAGCCTTGAGCTGAAGAGTTGGGAGACAGGCCCCACAACCAACAAAAAACAAAAAAGTGTATATTTGTGCAATTTGATACAAAAAAGTATAGAGGACACCACCTGAAGAGGAAGGCATAATGTGTGTTGAAGACAAGCAACATCAAAGGTGACCAAAAATTCACAAGAGATGATGGGAGAGAGGCCTGAAATTAATTCTTCTTCCCAGCTCTAATATGGAGACTACCCTGCTGGTTTTGGTTTTAAACTTACAGAGCTAAGAACCAACATATCTCTGCTATCTAAACTCCCTCTCTTGTTATTTTGTTACAGTATCCTTAGCAGACCAAGGCATTGTACTTGTTCACACACAAAATCTCAGAAAGAAAGATACTCTGTGCAAAGGTGATCATAGATATTAGAACTGTCAAGAGTAAAACTCGTCAACCAGAAAGTGGCTACCATTGGTCCCATATAATTGGACATAAAAGACATATTACTGCTATGATTAACACTTGGTAAGCATCCATGAGCATGACAAATAATGTGTTTCCATATATATACATATATATATTTAAGTGTATAAAGGCGTTTCAACTCAACCAGTCAAATTATGAGAATACTGAATATCAACTGCATCTTTTTTATTAACACCAATTGTTTGTATGAAGAGGATTTATTTTAACATGTCCATTTAACATGTCCATACAATGTATCTTGATCAGATTTACTACCTCCATCTTTCTCCTTCTATCTTTCATTGTCCCTATACCTTGTCTCATTGAGACTCCTTATTTCATTTTCACATGTATTCTTACATCACTTTGTGAAGAAAACCAAAACCAGCTTGCTTTCATCTAATAAATCCTATTGCACAACTTACACGCCTGAAATCATCAGTGATACATAATCCAAACAATGGATGATCCCAAGTACAGTGAGAAATGTTAGGCCAGGCCATCTGCCACAGCTTTGTCTATATTTGAGAGAAGAATTAACTTTGGTTCTGACATAAGCAGATAAAGAAATAGGCTGTTGCATGACCCTTAGTTCAACTGTTCCCACAAAATCCCATGAATTTTGCTTTCATTTTTGAATATTTTATACTTCCTTTCTATATTTCCTTCTTAGTTCCACAAATCAATTAGAAATTTGTTATTAAAGTACTTAAATATTACTACTACTCATTTTCATTCACTGGGGTCAGAGAACACATGCTGTTGGACTACAATAATTCAGTTTAAGAAGTGTATGATAGGTCTAGGAAAATGGCTCAGTGGTAGAGTGCTTGTCTTGCAAGTGTAGGGCCCTGAGTTCGATTCCTCAGCACCACATAAGCAGAAAAAGCCAGAAGTGGTATTAAGTGGTAGAGTGCTAGCCTTGAGATGAAGAGCTGAAGGACAGCGCCCAGGCCCAGAGCTCAGGCCCCATGACCGACAAAAAAAAAAAAAGAAGAAGAATTGTATGATAATTCACTGAATTGTCTAGATTATGTGATTCAGGTAAACTTTTAAAGGATTTGCATTTTAAAATTCTCATGTAGAAATGTGCACTGTCAATTACCGGAATGAATCTTTTCATCAGTAGTCAGTGCCCATATTTCTTGCTGGAAAGAGAACACTTGAAACATATTATGAAATGTCTTAAATATCTTCATCCCTATTCATTTTGTCAGTTTTTGCTTTCTTTTTCTTAGTATTGATCTCAGTACAAACACCTGTTCCATTTCTAGTAGGCTGTTTAACAATACACATGGACTTGCATAGATAGTAGTTTTTATTTAATTTCTGTTATTTAGTTTCTTTAACTTTTTCATATTTCTTTTTTTATTTATTTATTGTAAAAATACTGTACAGAGTCTCATATTTTTTTAAATTTTACTTTATTTTATTTGTGAACATACTGTACAGAGGGGTTACAATTGCATGGGCAGGATAATGCGTACATTTCTTACCAAGCATTGCAGCCTCCTCCTTTGTTTACCCTTCCCATCCCTTCCCAGCCTCCCCCTCCCCCTATCCCAATGCTTCTCCTTCCCCCTCCACCCCACCCCAGAGTCTCATATTTTTAATTCATTTTTATTATAAAAATACTGTACAGAGGGATTACAGTTACATGAGTAAGGTGATGAGTACATTTCCCATCAAGCATTGTTGCCTCCTCCTTTATTTTCCCCCTACCATCCCTTCCCTTACCTCCTCACCCCCAGCCAAAGCATTAAAGTTCCCAAGTGGTTTTTTACTTGCTATTGTTTTCAGTGTACTTATTATGTACTATGTGATATTTTTGTTTCTTTGGTATATTCCTCCCCCACGGTATAACCCCTATTTTCACTGTATTTGATTCTGGTGCCCTGCTTCTTGTATATACACTCCTCTAATTTGGAGAGTGGAAGGGAAAAAACAAAATGCTTAAATAGGGATACATTGTAACAATGAGATGTACAAGACACTATGTTGAAAACAAACTTTTTCATATTTCTTTTAGTTGTTGTTTGTATATCTTTTTTTAAAAAATTCTTTATTGAGGGTGATTACATAAAATTCACAGTATTGTAGGATAGTGATACTTAGCTAAAGGCACAAACACGTTTTTAATTTAGTGGGTTTGTTATGCACCTTGGAATAAAGTGATCGTAATAGAGAGAATAAGTACCTCTTTTTGTGCCTTTTGGAAAAGCTCAATAGTTAGATAATAGTTATTGGTCAGGTGGCAAGCACCCAGAAAGATAGGAACAAGCATTCAGCACAAGTGTAAATGTGAGCAAATAGAGGTATTCCATTTGAGGTAGAAGAATGAATCAACAAATTTAAAAAATTATTAGGCAAGGTTTTTTTTCCCATGGGAAAATGCTTGTGGTCAATATCATATTTGTGTTAATGATAGTCACATAGTGAATACATAGACAATTTGGATCAGGACCTCCTATTTCACCTTTACCATGACTATATGCCTCAAAAATGCACTTGATAGATTTTTAAAATTTGCCATTAAACCAAATACTAGAATCAGAGAGGTAAAATCAGATGGTGAGATTGCTATACACTGGATCAAATAAAGAAGAGATTAGAACTAAAATGGTTTAACAAAGAAAAGAGCTAATGCAGGAGCTGAGGAACTCATCATGGTTTAATATTCTTTCATGGCTAAAATACATTATTATTCAATACACCAATAATGATTTCTCTCTTTACTTGACAACACATACACAGGCTGCCATTCCAGTTGTCTGAGAATCATTGATCCCAACAGAAAAATGCAGATGGATTTGAAGGGCTGTCATGTAAAAGAATATGAAGGCTGCCCTTTGATCTGGAGAACTAAAGTAGAAAAGATGGTTGGAGAATCACAGACATAGCATTTTAATACTGTATATTGAAATAACTATGTATCAGTTTCATTCACTGAATAGTAACAACAGGTAATCAAAATCTGCATCCCTAATCATTTTCAATCACTCAGATGGTGTAGGCATTTATTTAGGAAGGACAGTGACCATGCAAGCTTTCCCTTGAATCCAACCCGAAGTCCTTTTCTAGGACATAAAGATGAAAATTTTCAATTTACAAAGCAAGTAGAATGTTATCACCTATTTTGTCTCTGTTACATATTTCATTAGTCAATTACTTTTCTATGAAGTCAAATAAATTTACTTTTCATTTTCTGTATGTTTCATATGTATTTCACTAGATGGTTGTCATTAAAACTATTATATACCAAATAAATGATAGCTATTATATACTATTCACCAACTCAAATTAATGTATTAAATTGGGGGTGTCAAGATATTTCACATCTGAAAATTACCTGTGATCCTATCAACCTTACCATAAACAACAAATGGAATAAAACATTTTACAAACAATAATGATGAGGTACTTTTCTTTTATAGGAAGCAAAACATATGATCCCTGTAAGATCCAGAGGGTAGCCATTTAAAACCAATCTGGACAGAAAAGTCTAGCAATCTGCTCCAATTAGCCAGGAGAAAAAGCTAAGATAGGAGCTGTGACTCAAATCATTAGTGCTAGCTAAGAAAGCCAGTTGAGTGAGTGCCGGGCCCTAAGTTCAAAGCTATTATAAGTAAACTATTAACAATAATAAATGAAAGAAATAAAATAATTGGAGAATGAAATACTGACACACCAGCAATCCATGCCTGTGACTTGCTCATATCCCTCCTGTTACTGCAAAGGCCAATGTATCAATTAGAGACTTTCGACCATTTTCTAATGTGAAGACTTTCTTTCTCTTTATCTGAAGCCCTTCTCTATGGAAGTGTTGACATTTTAAAGCCTCTGGAGCTCACCTTCATTTGCTGCCTCGGTGCCAATTTAGCCAATTAACTTGACATCGCTTTGTAGTCTCAGTAGTCAACTTGTCTTGGAATCATCGATCCTAAGACCGACGGATAAGTACTAGTGATCTTCAAGCCGGTGATCACAATGGCCTTCCTAATGAAGGCTGTCCTCTCCACTTCTGACTGAATGGCACGCGCTCTTCACAGACTTGAGTTACAGGCCCAGGTCGTGTTGTCATTGCTCATTAGGTGTTCACATCCTGAAGGTGTAAACAAGTCTCCTGGTTTGTATTGTTAGACAAAAAAGCCTGGTTACATTTGAAATTGCCTTTGGCATTTTGTTTAATAATTCACAATGTGTCTCTTTTTTGAAAGAAAAACAATTCTAAAATTATACTTATTTTCATTTGTCATGACCCAGTCATTGGGAAAATGACAAACTGAACCTTATATCTACCAACAATTTTTTTTTTAATTTTTGTGCTGGTCCTGGGGCTTGAATTCAAGACCTGGACGCTGTCACTGAGTTTGTTTGGCTCAGGGCTAACACTCTACCATTTGAGCCACAGGTTTTTTGATGGATAATTGGAGACAAAAGTCTCACTGGCTTTCTTGCCTAGGCTGGCTTTGGCCCTTTATCCTTAGATCTCAGCATCCTGAGTAGCAAGGATAACTGGCATGAGCCACTAGCACCTGGCTTGGCAACAGGTTTTACATACTTCTCTGTATATGTCCCATTATATTTTTCTGTAGTGATTATCAAATGATTATTGAATATGTTTTCTGAATTGCTACAGTTCTTTTGTTATTCATCTAGATTTAGCTAACTAATTACATATAATCACTTACATTACTAGGTAAATGAAAATTCCAAGATTGTACCCCTGGAGTATACAGAGTTTTTTGCATTGGTAGATTACCAGCCTATATTATCTCTTTCCCCCATTGCCTGGCCTTTTGGTCTTTGTAATGCTTCTTCACACCACTAATAAAGGATGAACAGCAGAGATATTAAACCTAAATTAGTCTGCTTGTTATCCAGTCACTGAGTCAGCAAGGACCTGCTGTGAGTCCACAGCATACAAATTACTGCGATTTTCTCTTTGATAGTGTCTTAGTCATATAAAGCTTCAATTTTAGCTGTTCTGTACTTATTATGGTTCATATGGATTTCAGCCATATCTATTAGCTTTGTTCCAGTGCATGTCTGTTATTATTAATTTTTATTTTTATCACTATTTAATTTTTCTTCTGGAAAATTATTCTCTATAGAATATTACATATTTTAAATTCTTCATAAAGACAGCATTACATTAGTAATTCTTTTTAATAGCATATGCTATTTTCTAAGAAATTACTGATAAGATTTTTTTTCAACTAGAAACCACTGGCATATAGAGATATTAGGCAATGATTTACACAGTATTGAAGGGGGTTGGGTTAACTACTGCAACTACAAACAACTTGATTTAAAGTACATAATGGCACATGATGTCATTCTCTGTGGTATTCAGTGGTTAAATAGCTGAGAAAGGTATAGGAAGATGATTACATTACAACTCTACCTCTATTTCCAATTGGTCAGTTCCCAAGACACTTGAGAACTTTTTTACAAGTATAAGCATTGTGGGTTCCAAGTCTCTGTCACACTGAAACAAACTGTTCACATGTGTTCTAATACAGTAGGGCTTACAGGAATGGGTAGTTCGCCAAAATGAATGATAAGACCAACTCCTTTAAAAATAAGGCCTCTGTTTCTAATTGTTATACTTAAAGGTTAATTTCCATGTAACTAACAGCTTTTAAGGTTAAAGATACTCCGTCTATTGCCAGGTTTCAAATAGGAGACAATGTGAAAGAAAACTAAGTCCAGCAAAAACTTGATAGGTAACTAACTTTGCACTGCACAATGGCAAGCCACCTTTCAATTTTTATTCTCAAGAATAGTCTCTTCAACCAGGCACCCATAGCTAATGACTATTACCTAAGCTATTCAGGAGGCTGAGACCTGAGGATCATAGTTCAAAGTCAATCTGCACAGTAAGGTCTATTGGATTCTTTTCTCCAATCAACCACCGAAGTGGTAAAGCTCTAGCCTTGAGCAGAAGAACTTGGACAGCACCCAGGCCCTGACTTCAAGCCCCAGGACCAGCACAAAAAAAAAAGAAAAAAACTTTCCTCTTCCTCTACTGAAAAACTATAAATGCAGACAAAAAAATCAAGATATATTTAGTTACACACACTAAGTTTAGATAACTGCACCAGATTTAGATGGATTTACCACTGAGCATATGAGAAACAGAAATCAAACATTAGACTATGGAAACAGTAAAAACTTTTTCCCTCTCTCCTTCTGAATTCTTTTTATCTGTTGCTCTATCTATCTATCTATCTATCTATCTATCTATCTATCTATCTACCTACCTACCTACCTACCTACCTACCTACCTACCTACTACTACCTACCTATCTCTATCATCTGTCTAGATTCATCCACAAAATACAAACAGTAATTATTATGTGAGAGAATCAATAAAATACCTTTTAAAAAAGCCACTCTTTTATGCACTAAATAGGAAAGCAGATACTTATTCTATGCTTCAAGAAGAAGTAAAAATGAGAAGAAAGTTACTAAGTTCTCAAAAACATTAGTTTGCTAAGTTTGTGATAATATATGTTATATCCAAGAAATTTGTAAATACATTTTATGGCTGTTTGTTATTTTAAAGGAAGAAACAATAAGCTAATTCTGGATATACACATTTCACATGTAATTTCCAATACTTTATTCCTACAGCTGAATCCTACCAGCCTGGTAAAGTTGGTTAACATTTACTCATTGTTAAACAGCCCATAAATTAGATGTCAACCCCAGGTGCCTTAGAGAAACAGTATGTCTGCTTAAGAACACAGCAGTTTATGAATTTCTCTTTTTGCCCAAATTAAGAAATAAGTAATTTCTCACAATGATGCAGATGTTTCCTGTTTCTTGACAAATATGGACTTAATGTCAGGACCAGGCCTGACCCGGCCATCTGCCAGAGCTGCTGCCTCGGCCCCTTACTTTTTCAGCCACGCTTTGCTAACAGCTTTTCCCATCCACACGTCTTACTCACGGCTTTCTGCCTTTCTTTCAAGACTCCCCTCATCTGAGTTGAACATCTTTGCTCTCTTCCAGTAGAACACAGTATGACAAATGTGTATAGGTTTAGTGAAATCTGCAGTGATGTTTCTACTCTACCACCATACATCTTCAATTCATAAAAATGTATCCATAGTTTAGATGGTTTACTGAGCCAAGAACTACTGAGGAATTTTCAAGAGCAAATTCTGTGATGCATAAACATATGGGTCTTTCTTTTTATTTTCTAAACTTAATAAGGAGGTGGAACTTATCGATGTCTAATAGGATCACACTGACTTGGATGGGATTTTAGTAAGGAAAGCTAGCCAAGTCAACTGAAGTGAAGAACTCTATGGGGAAATCTTAATCATACTCAATCTAGCACTGGCCTGAGGATTCCTGAATAATGACATGAGGGTCAACTATTCCACATATTAATTGGTCACATCACAATGTTCCCATGGTAATCTTGGTGAGACCGTTTATAAATACTTTTGCCTAATTAGATATTTCTGTTCTTGCAAATTTTTACACGTACATGTTCATTTGTATAGCCAAATGAAATAAACATAATTTTTAAGTGTTATCATTATATACCATATGTTAGAACATTTTGTGTAATTGCCTAATAAAATGTTATAATACAAAAGGCAGTAAATGTTGTCTCATCTGTAATTTTTGAAAATTACCACACTAAATCTAGGTAGATGTGATCATGTATAATAATGGAATATGACCTCTACTACTTCTAAAGGTCAATAACTAAAAAGCTTTTTGAAATATTTTTTGTTTAAAACTTTGCATATCAAAAAATTATACATATAGAAACAAAGAAGAATCATGGCAAATTGTATTTAAATATCATATTCAAATATTAGTTCAAAACTCTCAACTAGCTACTAAGTTCATTACCAGATATAAGCAAATATATTATAAACATATAAATGCATATTAGGTTCACATAAAACATGTAATATATAAAGAAATATTTCACAAATAATGCAAACTGTAGACATTGCACATATTAGGTGAATTTTGCAAATGTAAATCAATTATATGCATACAGAAGCAACCCTCATTAGAACAAAAAACTGGCTTATAGCTGGCTTGACTTGACCATGACATTCCATGGTCTTTTCAATGGAAATCATTCTTGTTTGTGTGGAAGCATGTATGGTCAGACAGGTAGGACATACCGGAGTAGCTGGATAAGATTGTAAATGGGAACACCAGCCATCTGCTTTGTTTTGCTCTGCTTGTTCCTTCTTCAATCATCTATAACTTGTGAGGTCCAACTTCCCTTTTTACTTTTTTTTCAGAAATATTGATTCTTACTAAAATTAGCTTTTTTTGTTGTTGGTTGTGGGGCCTGAACTCTAGGCCTGGGTACTATCCCTTAGCTCTTCAACTCAAAGTTAGCGCTCTCTCATTTAAGCCATAGTACCACTTCTGGCTTTTTCCATTTATGTGGTGCCAAGGAATCGAACCCAGGGCCTCATGCATGTGAGGCAAGCACTCTACCACTGAGCCACCTTCCAGCCCCAAAACTAGCTTCATTATTTTTTAATATCTATAGTACCCTGGGGTAGATCTTTTCCATGTTCTCTCTCAAGAGTGGAAACTGAGCTAGATCTATGTATAAATGTACAAGTAAATACAAATGGGGTTGTATGTAAGTGTACACAAAAGTATTGACTGGAATATAGTGTTTGCAGGGAGGTATTCAAGTGATGTAATCGAACTCACAGTCCTACAATGCAGTAAACTGGCATTTGAAAGGTAGTAGGGGGAGGTAAAGGGAGAGGAGTAGACCAATGAAGACAGAAAGAAGGGGCGAACACAGCTCTAATATTTGTGCATATCCCATGAAAACAGAGTACAGTGGATTGGAAGGGATGGGGAGAAGGACGAGAGGAGTGGAGGCAATCAAGAAGCCCTGTATTCATAAACTGATCTGTTGAATGGCAACTCCTTTGGACAACTTCTTAAAGAGAATATAAAAATATTATTAAAAATGGACTAATAATTTAAGCTTCTTTAGATCCTAGAAACAACTCCTTTGGACGACTTCTTAAAGAGAATATACAAATATAATTAAAAATGGACAAATAATTTAAGCTTCTTTAGATCCTAGAAACTGATCAGAGACAATGAAGAAGATTGTCTTCACTGAACTGATAATTACAATGTTACAATTGAATACATTGTATCATGAATTTAAAATGTATCTCCTCATTTCTTCACAATAAGGCATGCCCATATCAATAACATAGCTTGTAAAATGACTCCTAAATAGGAAAGATACATTGTTCTCTATGTCAGAAAAAATCTCTCAAATGTTCTGCTCCCTGAGTGAGGACCTGATTCTTATACTCCATTCTGAAATTTATATATTGCACTCCAAGGACAGCACCATAAACTCATGAAAAACAGGAAGAAAAGCATTTAACAACATCTGAGGGTTATTGAAATCATTTGACCTTTCATACCTCCTGGTAGGTTTGTGAGGAATGTAAAAATATCTCAACCACTTTAGAGATTCACTGGCCCACATCATTTTATTTTAACCATCACCACAGAATCATGACATATACATTAAACTACAATGCTACAAATGAGATCCTGGAGGCCACAGCTTCAGGAATTTCATTTACCCTTCATCCCTAACAGAAGCATGAGGACTTAGGGGAGAAATGGAAGACATAAATTTCTCCAATAATCCCTGGAAGAAAAAATTATTATGAAAAGTTCATGTAATCTGCTTGTTGTGTTGCAATATTATGAACAAAATAAATGAATTATCTCACAGTCAAAGAATGATCACAAGCAATTGGTAATGTGAGAAATAAGGTCCTAAATACCAAATACATGAGATCATCATAAATAAGGCATTTGAGAGATGAGAAACACTGACCAATGGCAGACCAGAGACTTGAGGCTCAAGTTCTTGCCTTTCCTTCATGGAGGAACTGTATTCTCTTCAATCATACCCAAGAGAGGATTGCCTATGATTTGTTCAATCAATGAATTACATAAATAATGAGTGTTCCCTCTGTTTATCATACAACCTCATGTTCTACTCTTTCAAAAAGCAAATTGCATTGAAGACTTACCCTGAAGATGAATGGGTACCACTTAATCTGCCAGGGGACCAGATGTAACTAGAAGGAAAAATGAAAAGGAAACCCTCTACCTTGGAGCTGTACACACCAGTCTTGCTTTTGAACTTCAGAATTTCTACCTCTTTGGACTTTGAGACACCTGCCACTTCTTGTCTTCACAGGCCATCATCTCCCAACTGAAAAAAAACCTCAGCAACTTCTGTACTTGGAAAGCTTACAAATCTGTAATGAACCATAGCAGCACGAATAATCCACATCAGGCCTTTAGATGGTACTTGTTTTAATTCTATACTTCTATATCAAAAGTAATTTCTATTCAGTCCATTTTCCCTACTAATGTGCAGATATGTTTGTATTTATATCTAGGCACTACTGGTACCTCTTTGTGTAGAACTCTCACTAATATACAGGCATATACATCTCTTAGTATATTCATAATTGATATTAACTAGCAGTGAAATATTTGTGTAAATGGATAGCCATTATGATTTTTGATAGTCTCACAAATTTCATATAATATAAAATACAAAATTATTTTCTTATAAAATATAGGCCCACAGTGCATGTCTGGCTACCCCAGACTTCACTGCTTCTCAGACTTTATTTTGCACCAGATTTACTTTGAAGTTAAAATGCAGGGCTAGGAAGGTGGCTCAGCGGTAGAGTGCTTGCCTTGCATGCATGAAGCCCTGGGTTCAATGCCTCAGCATCACATAAGCAAAAAAAAAAAAAAAGAAGTGGTGCTGTAGCTCAAGTGGTAGAGCACTAGCCTCCAGCTGAAGAATTGAGGGACAGTGCCCAGGCCCAGAGTTCAAGCCCCACAACTGACTAACTAAATAAATAAATAAAATGCAAATTCTGAAATAGGACATATGCAACATGACCACAGTTCATGCTTTATCACCACACATGATATTTAGTGGTCTCTTTCAATATAACACTTTCAGTTGCATAGCTGAAATTTAATCAAAATATTAAGGTTTCAATACTCCATACAAATTCATAAAAGATAATTAACATCTATAAATAGTACTAATCGTCATACTCTAATTTTAGAGTACCTCCTCAAATAGGTGTTAAGACAAGAGACAGGTTACTATTTTATTCTGTGTCTAGCTGTACTGCTACTTCCACAATAACCTATTTTCTCTTACAAATCATTATAACACCGTTTCAGTTGTGAGGTACCTGACATGTTTGCATACTGGGAATGTTGTGAATAATGCCCATTAAAAACAAGTGCTGACTTCCATGTCTTCTGGTATATGCCCAAGAATCGTATAGCAGGTTGTAGTTTGTATGGTAGTTCTACCTTGAGATTTTGAGGATTGCCCATCTTCATTTCCATAGTGAATTAAATAATTAACTAATTATTTACCATCAACAGCATGTCCAGTTTCTATCAACCCTGAATCCTCACTAGCATTTGTGGCTTATTTTCGGGATGACTACCAATTCTAAATGGACAGAGGGGGATCACAGCATCGTTTTGATTTTTATTTCCTTCAGGGATAAGGATATGACATTCCTTTATGTATTTGTCACCACTTGTACTTATTTTTAGAACTAACTTTTCAACTCATTTGCTCATTTATTAATTGAATTCCTATTTCTTCTGGTGACTAATTTTTAGAGGATGTTACATATTCTTGACATTAATACTTTATTAAATGAATAACTGGCAAAACATTTTATATTTTTTCTTGGTTGTAGTATTTGTTTGCTTTGCTATAAAGAAGCTTTCTGGAATTCAGAGGAAAATGGCAGAGAAGCTGGAGGCTAAACAAGCTCTCACAGGGAAAGCAGTTTTAGTGTTCCAGTGAACAGCTCTAGGCTAGACAATCACACCAAGTGTGCCATCACAGTACAGAAATTTGGGCCAGAGAGGGAAAATCCAGGGAAGAAGACAGATCTGAGCACTTGCCGGTAGCTGCGGCTGCGGCAGCAGCAGTGGCAGCGGCAGCAGTGGCAGCGGCAGCTATGGCTGCCATACAACAGAGAGAGTCCAGAACAAAAGTACCAGAGTGGCAGGCAAGTGGATTCTACTCAACACCAGGAAGAATTGAAAAGGAGCAGATATCTTCATCCTGCAGATCACAAACCAGAGACAGCCCAGGAACCAAGACTCTGGCTTGAGTAGAACCCTGAAATCCTCACTCCTTCTCAGGGAGCAGAAAAAGGAATTCATCACATCAACAAGAGCAAGGATAAGAACCACGTGGTTATCTCAATACATGCAGAAAAAGCCTTTGACAAGACCCAACACACCTTTATGATGAAGTCGCTGGAAAAAATAGGAAAGCATGGTACATCCCTCAATACAATAAAGGCTGTATATGACAAACGTACAGCCAGCATTATACTTAATGGTGAAAAACTAAAGCCATTTCCTCTTAACTCAGGAACTAGACAAGGATGTCCACTTTCTCCACTTCTCTTCAATTTAGTATTAAAATGCCTAGCTAGAGCAATAAGATGCAAACATAAATGGGATCCAAATAGGGAAAAATGATGTAAAACTCTCCCTATTTGCAGATGACATGATCGTGATTTTAAAAAATCCTATGGACTCCACTTCTAAATTACTCGAGTTGATTCAAAACTTTGGCAAAGCAGCAGGGTATAAAATTAACCCTCAAAAATCAATGGCTTTTCTACATTCCAACAATGAGAAAAGTGTGACTGAAATCAGGAAAGCAACTTCTTTTGAAATAGCCCACATAAAATAAAATACCTAGGAATTAACTTAACCAAAGAAGTGACAGACCTCTATGATGAAAACTTTAAAAACCTGAAAAAGGAAATCAAAGCAGAACTTAGAAAGTGGAAAAACCTCCCATGCTCCTGGATGGGAAGGATAAACATTGTGAAAATGGCAATACTTCCCAAGGCTATCTAAAAATTCAATGCGATACCTATAAATATTCCAACCTCATTCTTCAAGGAAATAGAAGAAACAACCCCAAAATTTATATGGTACAATAAAAGACCCCAAATAGCAAAAACGATCCTTAACAGAAAGAACAGTGCTGGAGGAATATCAATACCATATTTCAAACTCTACTACAAAGCTATAGTATTCAAAACAGCTTGGCACTGGCACAAGAACAGACCTCAGGACCAATGGAATAGAATTGAAAACCCAGAAATGAACCCACAGACCTATTGCCTTTCAATATTCGACAAGGGAGCTAACAAAAACAGAATGGAAGAAAGACAGCCTCTTCAGTAAAGTGTGCTGGCAAAATTGGTTAACCACTTGTAGAAAACTAAAGCTATCCTTATATATCACCCTGCACCAGAATCAACTCCAAATGGATCAAAGACCTCAGAGTCAAAGCAGACACTCTGAAAACATTACAGGATGGAATAGGAGAAATCCTAGGTCTCCTTGGAACAGGCCGAAATTCTCTTAATAGAGAACCAGAAACACAACAAATCAAAGAAAGGTTGAACAAAT
This sequence comes from Dipodomys ordii, assembly GCF_000151885.1. Lineage (NCBI taxonomy): Eukaryota > Metazoa > Chordata > Mammalia > Rodentia > Heteromyidae > Dipodomys > Dipodomys ordii. Next base: position 7,257,475 of record NW_012267246.1, on the reverse strand, counting down.
GGGATTGCATGAAGTTGCAGAGCTTCTGCATGGCAAAGGATATAGCTCGCAAGATCAATAGAAAGCCCATGGATTGGGAGAAGATCTTCACTAACCATTCAATGGACAAGAGTCTCATATCTAAAATATACCTGGAACTCAAAAAGTTAAATCCCCTAACAACAATTCCTCAAAGGAACAACTGCTCAATAAATAGGTGGGCTAAAGACTTAAAGAGAAACTTCTCTGAAGAGGAAAGAAGGATGGCCAAAAGACACATGAAGAAATGCTCAAACTCCCTAGCCATAAAAGAAATGCAAATCAAAACAACATTGAGATACCACCTCACCCCAGTTAGAATAGCTATAATCAAGAACTCTAATAACAACAGATGCTGAAGGGGATGTGGACAGAAGGGAATCTTACTGCATAGTTGATAGGAGTGTAAACTTGTTCAACCACTTTGGAAAGTAGTATGGAGTTTCCTCAAAAAACTCCACATAGAGCTCCCCTATGACCCAACAATCCCACTTTGGGGCATTTACCCAAATGATCAAAAAGAAGACCATACTAAAGCTACCTGCACAACTATGTTTATCACAGCATTATTTACCATAGCTAAGACATGGAAGCAACCCAGATGCCCTTCAGTAGATGAATGGATCAAGAACATGTGGTATATATACACAATGGAATTCTATGCCTCCATCAGAAAGAGTGACACTGCCCCATTTGTTAGGAAATGGAAAGAATTGGAAAAAAATTATATCACATGAAGTAAGCCAAGCCCAAAGAAACATAGGTCCCATGGTTTCCCTTATTTGCAAATGCTAGTATATGTCTGAGACAAGCAGCAAAGGTCAGATAAATTGATGTTAGGTGATATGAACTCCAAGATAAGGACTCAAATGTTTTTTCTTTCTTGCTATTGGTTCTAACACATTTATAAGATTATTTTTTGTTGCTTTGTATGGCATGGTATAAGCCCCGTTTTCACTGTATTTGATGTTGGTATAATTTGAGGAGGGGAAAGGAAAAAAAAAACGTTTAAATATAGTTACAGGTGAACCCATTGCAACAATGAGGTGTATAAGATGTTATGTCTAGTGCGGGGCGTTGGTGGCTCATGCCTGTAATCCTAGCTACTCAGGAGGCTGAGATCTGAGGATTGCGGTTCAAAGCCAGCCCGGGCAGGAGAGACCAAGAGACTCCTATCTCCAATAAACCACCAGAAAACGGAAAGTGGTGCTGTAGCTCAAGTGGTAGAGCGCTCGCCTTGAGCTGAAGAGCTGAGGGACAGTGCCCAGACCCAGAGTTCAAGCCCAACGACCAACCAAAAAAAAAATGTTATGTCGAAAAATGAACTTTACAACTTTGCTGCGGTGGGAGGCAGGTTTGAAGGGTTTTAGGGATTGGGAGGGCAGGGATGGTAAGGGGAAACAAAAAGGAGGAGGCAACAATGCTTGATGAGAAATGTATTCGTTACCTTGCTCATGTAATTATAACTCCTCTGTATGGTATTTTCAAAATAAAAAATCTTCTTAATAATAAAAAATAAAGAAGCTTTTTTTATTTGATTCAATCCAATCTTCTTATTTCCTGAAAGTAATTGCAGACCTGAGGCATTATGTACGCCAGTAATGTAATTTCTTTCTCTTACTATACAGACAATTGGAAATATCCTCAGAAAATAATTACTATGTCAATATCTACCAGTGTTTTTAATATGAATGTTAGAATGTAGTCATAATGTTCACTGCATAGCCCTTGAAACTAAGAAAATTGAGGGGAGAGAATGGAATGGGAGAGATGGGGAGGAATAATTGAAAAGGGTTGCACTGATCAAGAGGCATTGTATTAAAAAAAGTGCTTTTCTGACTAGTAATACCTTCAAACAACTACTTAAATATAATAAACACACAATTTAACCAGATGTATGTTAACAAGTCCCTGGAAACCGTGTCAGAACAGGAATCATCATCTATACCTCCATGGAAGCAAATTTAAATTTTTCAGATACATGTCATTTTGGGCTCAATTTTGTTATTTTTGTGTTTCTTTGGAACTTTCTGTATTATACATAAGGAAAAAGCCCCTTCATAGCAGGCAGATTTACTAATCTATTTCATTTATGCAAATATGATTCACATATTTTATTGAAGTTAATAGTCATAAAATATTAAAAATGTGAATTTCTCTTGTTGCAACAGAGTACTTTGTTTCAAGAAAAGACAGTATTGTTTTAACAGATCATATTGCAGAAATAAGAATCTTATAAATTATTGATTTATTTATGGTTTTTATATACATTTAAAATGTAATTATTGTAACTATAATGTAAAGGAAACAAAATAATTACATTTTTTTGATTCTTTCAGCATATTCATTCATATTTTTAGATAAAGCTATCATAATATAATATCAAACATCCTTGTCAGAAATAATGTATTTATTATGAAAAAGTCACCTAGAATCTTTATCATGTGCCAGGAGTTAATGGCTCCTTTCTGTAGAGGGCTGATATATAGAGGATTGTGGCTCAAGGCCAACTTGGGAGAAGAGAATTACAAATAAAAGGGTATGCTGGAGACATGGCTCAAGTGGTAAATTGCCAGCTGAGTAAGTTAGAAGCCAAGCAAGCATGAGCCTCTTATTCAAACACCTACACTGTCAAAAATAAATAAGGAAATGTATTCTTCTACTGATATACAATATTCTGCTATTAAAACTCCTTTATTTACCTGCAATATTGTTAGTTCCCCGCCCCCACACACACACTGCCATGGACACTGTTCTAATTAAATGGAAGAATACCAATAGATGGAACTCAGAATTTAGATACAAAGGGTCAGTCTGTGTTTTTGGGATATGTGGGTTGTTAGGGATGTGTGTTAAAAATAGCCTGGCTGAGAACAAAAGTAAAAGAGCAAATTCTCATAAGTAAATAAAGTTTAAAATGAGCATTTTCTCTCTCTTTGAACTTCCTAAAAAAGTAAGGCCACATTTCTGTTTACTTCTAGTAAATAAAATGTTAATGTCATCACAATGATACATCCTACGTCATGCTACATCATCACAAAAGATCCTATATAATTCTTTCCATCTCCTTCAGAAACAATACTTCTACATCCAAGATATTTACTGTAGATCACTGAACATTGTTTTAAAATACTGAGGTACACTCTGTGTGACTAACTTCCATAAAAAGAAAGGAGGGGGTAACAACGCTTTACAAAAAATGTACTCATTACATTACTCAACTGCAACCTCTCTGTACAGCATCTAAAAAGAAAAGAACCAATGCAAAAAAATGCTGCTCTACTCTGCAAGAGGTTGTGCATCTATCTAGCAAGAGGAAGTTCCCAAGTTCAATCCTTAATGCCACTGTCTTTCAAGACAATAATAAGCATATCATGATTTGACATAACTTATTAGACTTCAGTTAATAGGACATTAAATACTATTTTAAGCCATTTGTTTTCATCTGAGGTGAGCACAAGCAAATATATATTATGTGCCTTCCTATTGACAAACATAAAATTAACTTATTTCAGCTGCTATTTTTAAGTCCTATATTTGTTCAGGTACTGTCAAATGTTTGCATGTATACACTGCTCTTAAGCTTTGCAATATTCTAGCATCTCCTAGATTTCTTTTTTCCTACTCATGTATTCCATTAGCAACTTTCTATTTTATATGGAAAAATCTATTTATTGAAGAATTGGTTCATGTAGTATCCAATATGAAAAAACCAACAAACATATATCATATATCTATGCTGTTAGCATGGCCAACGTCTCAGCCTTCAGCACCTTCCCCCAAACCAGTTGATCTGGACAGATCTAACTGCAGCTGGCCCTCAGCCCTGGCCATTCCTCCCGCTTCACTTCCCAGAGTCATGTTTTACCCCTGGCCCCAGCTGCATCAAGGAATGCTGACTAACGGTAACGGTAACTGTTACAATCAGAAAACTTTAACTATCCCTTCCCTCCCCCACCAATCCCACTCCTCTGCCTCCCAAAGTTGTAAAGGTCATTTCCAACATAGTGTCTTGTGAGTCTCAATGTTACAATAGTTCATCCTGTGTATTTATTTCAGCATTTTGTTATTCCCCTTCCCCTCCCCAAATTAGATACATGTAGATACAAGATTCAGGGTGCCAAAATCAAATACAGTAACAACAGGGATATACCACAGGTGAAAGAACATACAAAAGAAAAAAAGAAAAAGAAAACCACATAGTACATTAAAAAAAAACAAAAACAAAGAAAGACCTCATGTGTCCATATCTTGGGGTTCATTTCACTTAGCATCATCTTATATGGTCAAATATACATAGCTTTTGAGGTTTTCTGTTCATCTGATAAGATTATTCTAGACATATCCTAATTATTGCATTACAAGGGAAACAATGGGACCTATGTTTCTTTGGGTTTGGCTTATTTCACTTAATATGATTTTTTCCAAATCTTTTCATTTCTTAACAAATGAAAGTGTAGAATTCCACTACACACACAAACACACACACATACAAACACACACTCACACACACACACACACACACACACACACACACATCACCTTTTCTTGATCCATTCATTTACTGAGGGGCATCTGGGTTGGTTCTGTACCTTAGCTATGGTGAATAATGCTGCAATAAACATAGTTGTGCAGGCAGCTTCACAGGACATAGCTAGAAAAATCAACAGAAAGATCATGGATTGGGAGAAGATCTTCACTAGCCATACAATAGACAAGGGCCTCATATCTAAAATATACTTATAATTCCAAAAATTAAATCCCACAAAACAAATCTTCAAAGAAACAACCACCCCATTAATAAGTGGGCTAAAGACTTAAAGAGAGACTTCTCTGAAGAGGAAATAAATTGGCCTATAGAAACATGAAGAAATGTTCAACATGTCTGGCCATAAAAGAAATGCAAATCCAAACAACATTGACATTCCACCTCACCCCAGTTAGAATGGCAAAAATCAAGAACTCTAATAACAACAGATGCTGGAGGGGATGTGGTCAAAAGGGAACCGTACTACATGGTTGGTGGGAAGGTAAACTTGTTCAACCACTTTGGAAAGCAGTATGGAGGTTCCTCAAAAGACTCCACATGGAGTTCCCCTATGACCCAGCAATCCCATTTTGGGTATTTACCCAAAGGATCACAAACAAGGCACAGGTTATTTTCAAGATGGGATTTTGCTTTTCACTCTGCCTGAGCTAGCTGGTTTGCAATCCTTCATGTTTCCCCAGATGGCAGGCATGTACCACTACACACAAGGTTAGAACGGATCTCCTGCCTGTGCCGACTGTGAACCATGATACCCTGATGTCAGCCTCTCACATAAGTTGGATGGCAGGCTTGAGCCACCATAGACAGGGGATACAGAATGTCGTGGACATGGATTTAAAATAAAAGAGCTTAAACACAATTTTCAGAAATCTAGGAATTATTTATTTTTTATTGTTGTTGTAAAGGTGATGTACAGAGGAGTTACAGTCACATAAATCAGGTAAGGAAAACATTTCCTTTGAACAATGTGCCTCCTCTCACTCTCTCTGTTTTTCCCTCCCAGCCCCACACACAAGTTGTATAGTTAGTTCATTTTCAGCATAGTGTTAAGTGAGTAGCACTGCCGAAGGTGTTCGCCCTTTGCCCTTACATTTCTGTGCCCCTCACCCTCCCAAAGAGAGATAAATGGACAGAGAGGGAAAATCCAGGCAAGGAGACAGCTCTGAGCTCTTGCCAGCAGCTGTCACCTCCGCAGCGGGAGCAGTGGTGGCAGCGGCTGCAAACGCAATTCCTGAATCAGAGAGAGTCCGGGATGAAGGTGCCAGACACAGCAGGCAAGTGGATCCTACTCAACACCAGCAAGAACCAACAGGAGCGGATATATTCATCCTGCAGTTTGCAGACAACAGACGACCCAGGAAACGAGACTCAGCATGAGTAGAAGCCTGACATCCTCACTTCTTCTCAGGCAACAGAGGAGGGAAGGCCACACCTCCCCCCCCCCCCACTACCAGAGATCGCAGACCAGAGACAACCCAGGAACCAAGACTC
>NW_012267246.1:7243012-7244237 GCF_000151885.1 Dipodomys ordii | reverse complement strand
ATAAGAACCACATGGTTATCTCAATAGATGCAGAAAAAGCATTCGACAAGATCCAACACCCCTTTATGACGAAGGTTTTGGAAAAAATTAGGAATCCGTGGAACATTCCTCAATACAATAAAGGCTGTATATGACAAACATACAGCCCGCATTATACTTAATGGTGAAAAACTAAAGCCATTTCCTCTTAACTCAGGAACAAGAAAAGGATGTCCACTCTCTCCACTTCTCCTCAAACAAGTATTAGAATGCCTAGCTACAGGAATAAGACAAGATGCAGACATAAAGGGGATCCAAATAGGGAAAGAAAAAATAAAACTTCCCTCTTTGCAGATGACATGATCTTGTATTTAAAGAATCCCATAGACTCCACTCCCAAATTACTCAAGCTGATTCAAAACTTGGCAAAGTAGCAGGGTATAAAATTAACCCTCCAAAGTCAATGGCTTTTCTCTATGCCAACAATGAGAAAAGTGTGGCTGAAATTAGGAAAGCAACTCCATTTGTAGTAGCCCCACAAAAAGTAAAATACCTAGAAATTAACTTAACCAAAGAAGTGAAGGACCTCTATGATGAAAACTTTAAAATCTTGAAAAAGGAAACCAAAACAGAACTTAGAAAATGGCAAAACCTCCCATGCTCCTGGATTGGAAAGATCAACATCGTGAAAATGGTAATAATTCCCAAGGCTATCTACAAATTCAAAACGATACCTATCAAAATTTCAACCTCATTCTTCAAGGAAATAGAAGAGACAATCCAAAAATTCATATGGAACAATAAAAGACCCCAAATAGCAAAAACGCTCCTCAACGGAAAGAACACTGCTGGAGGAATATCAATACCAAATTTCAAACTCTACTATAAAGCCATCGTAATCAAAACAGCTTGGTCCTGGCACAGGAACAGACCTCAGGACCAATGGAATAGAACTGAAATCCCAGACATGAACCTACAGAACTATAGCCATCTAATCTTCAATAAGGGAACTAATAAAATAGAAAGACAGCCTCTTCAGTAAAGTGTGCTGGCAAAATTGGTTAACCACTTGTAGAAAACTAAAGCTAGATCCTTATATATCACCCTGCACCAGAATCAACTCCAAATGGATCAAAGACCTCGGAGTCTAAGCAGACACTCTGAAAACATTACAGGATGGAATAGGAGAAACCCTAGGTCTCCTTGGGGCAGTCCGAAATTTTCTGAATAGAGACCCGGAAACACA
>NW_012267246.1:7238039-7242524 GCF_000151885.1 Dipodomys ordii | reverse complement strand
GCGGAGCTGCTAGCTCCAACTCAGGCCTTGGAATAAATCTAGAGTCATCTAGCAGGTCACAAGAACTTAACGGCGTGACCTGCCAGACTCAGGTCCACCCAGGGAAAAGCCACCCAGCTCAGACGCCAGCCCTAGGAGTGGCTTTCTTCACTGGGCAATCAGAGCCAGAGGCTGCCCCTCTAGCAGCCTGGACAATCAATTGAAAATCAGTAAACAGAAACCCTGAGAATGGCTCAAGGCTAAGCTCTGCGAGTTTCTCACAAACTAGCCCCTGGGAAAAGCTACTGTCTGTTGAAAGGCCTCAACTCTACCCAGAACCTAGCCTCATCACAGCATCTCCAAACTTGAGGAAAAAGCCATTTCCCTCTTTTGTGATACTCAAAGCAGATCTGCCTTCCATTGAACTAGCCTGGGAGGAGGATCACAAAATCCTGGGTAAAGCAGAGCATTTTTCTGCCTGTTTGAACAAAATGAATTAAGAAACAAACCAAGCCACAGGACCACAAGCAGACCAGAGACTCCAACAAGAGGCTGGTTACAGACACAAGGGAGATACAGGATTTTTCCCACCCCCCAAAAAAAATCAAAGAACTTTTTTTTTCTTCTTCTTCTTCTTCTACTTTTTTTTTTTGGTACCTTTTATAAATTTTTTTTTTCTTTTCTAAAACTTTTTTTTTTTTTTTTGTCGGTCGTGGGGCTTGAACCCTGGGCCTGGGTGCTGTCCCTCTTCAGCTCAAGGCGAGCGCTCTACCACTTGAGCTACAGCGCCACTTCCGGTTTTCTGGTGGGTTATTGGAGATAGGAGTCTCACAGTCTCTCCTGCCCGGGCTGGCTTTGAACTGCGATCCTCAGATCTCAGCCTCCTGAGTAGCTAGGATTACAGGCGTGAGCCACCAGCGCCCGGCTCTAAAACTTTTTTTTAATCTTTAACTTTTACCTTTTCTGAAAAAAATTGTTTTCCAGTAACTTTTTTTTCCTCTTATAATTTTTATTTTAGGGATATGTGAGTGTGCGCTTTTCTTTCTTTTTTGTTTTCTTTCTCTTTTTTCTTTTTTAATTATCTTTTTGTCTTTTGTTTAGCTCTACTGAACTTCTGATCTTTTTTTCTTCCTTTCTTATCCTTTTCTCCTTTTCCTCTTTTTCGTTCTTATTTATGTGACTTAATTGTTGTCCTGCACATCCTCAGATAAACCCGTAGTTAACTAGTAGACCCTATCCCCCACTGTGTACACACTTAATTCACAAATTTATTACTCAATTCAAAACGTCTGAGACTTAAATTCCTTAATAGCAGTACTACCTCTTTATACCTATATAATATTTTAAGCATTTTTATTTTTAAGTTTTTCACATGTCCTTTATATCCCTCCCCTTCTCACATTACATTAACGTTCTTCTCTAAATAGATTGTTTTCGTCTGCATAATATTATTAATTGTTATTTTCTATTTTTTCTGGTCTCTTTTCTTTTCCCTTTCTCTTTCTTCTTTTTTTCTCTCTGTCTACTTTCATTCTACCCAACCTATTTCCTGCTTTGAGATTAGGACTTAGTTAACTCTCCCTGTGACTTCCCACATCACTCGATTCCTATTTTTTACCCACATCTCTCCCTAACTCTACTAATTTCTGGTTTTCCAAATTCTTCTCTGCGGTTCGTAGCCGATTAAAATATAGTTGTTTGATGTTGAATAGATGTATCTGTTGAACTAAATTGCATCTGTAGACTATTGACTGTGCAAATTCAGACTTTGGTTGATGCTTGCCTTAAGATAGTGTTCTAGCACAAAACTGGTGCTATTTTCATCCCAAATGGGCAGAGTAAGCTGGAAAAATACAAGGAAAATGGCAAGTCCGGGTATCACAACTCCCACTCTTGATAATCAGGGGACAGAACAGATAATGAATAATCCAGAGGAGAGTTCCCAAATAGCTCTACAAACACTGCTGGCAAACATGATAAATGAAAAGATTGAAAACATACAAAGGACTCCGTATGAGCGTGATAGGGAGAGAAAGGAGGCAAACATAAGGTCAATGCAGGAAAAGATTGAAAACCTATAAAGGACTCTGTATGAGCGTGATAGGGAGAGAGAGGAGGCAATCCAAAGGATTACACAGAAATATCATGTGTGTGAGGAAGCTACTCAAAAACTGATACAGGATTAGCATGAGCAGTTTGAGAATACTAAAAGAGAAAGGCAGGAATGCATGAATGGGAGGGGGAGGAAGCTAAGCAAAGAGTAATACAGGAATTGAGAGAGCAGGATGAGAATACACAAAGATCACTAAAGGCATTCATGGAATCCATTAACAAAGAGCTGAAGGAAGTCAGGGAGACCACAAAGGGAATGCTGAATGGAACCCAAGGAGTCCAAGGAAACCATAACCAATCAACTAATTGATTTGAGAATAAACACTGAACACAAAATTAAGGAAGTAAAGAAGTTCATTCAAGATCTAAAACAAAGCTTCAACAAAGAATTTGAAGCCATCAAAGCTGACCAATTAGAAGGAAAAGAGATAAAAAACAAAGTAGAAAGTCATGACAGCAGGTTAGAACATGCAGAAGATCAAATCTCAGGGATTGAAGACAGCCTAGATATTATAGAGAAAGAACATACAACCATCCAAGTCAAGTCCAAGGAATATGATAGATCTATCCAAAACCTGGAAGACACCATCAGAAGGCCTAATCTAAGGATAATGGGTATAGAGGATCGCCTAGAAACAGAAGTTAATGGTCTAGGAAATTTGTTTAACAGGATCCTAGCAGAGAACTTCCCAAACACGCAAAAATGTAGGCCTATTCAGATACAAGAAGCTTTTAGAACCCAAAATAGTACAGAATAGGACATCTCACTTTCACATTATAATCCACACAGGATCAACTCAGACCAAGGAAAAGATGCTTAAAGCTGTCAAGGAGAAAAGATTAATCACCTATAAAGGGAAACCAATTAGAATTACCTCAGATTTCTCAGCAGAGACAAACAAAGCAAGAAGAGCCTGGAATGATGTATGCCATGCCCTAAAATCAAACATCTATCAACCAAGAATACTGTAGCCAGCTAAACTCTCCTTCATAACTGAAAGCCAAATAAAAACCTTCCATAGCAAAGAAAAATGGAAACAATACATCTCCACCAAACCAGCCCTACACAAGATTCTTAAAGATGTCCTACACATAGAAAACCCACAAGACCACAATAAAGGCCAAGAAACTGCACCCAAACTGAGAATCCAAGAACCATAGGAAGAACCCAGTTTTTGCAGCCCCCAAGAAGGTGGATAACATGGCAGAAACTACCAAATACCTCTCAATCCTATCTATCAACATTAACGGACTTAACTCTCCAATTAAGCAATGTAGACTGTCTAGTTGGATTAAAAAACAAGGTCCTTCTATCTGCTGCCTTCAGGAGTCACATCTTGCCCGTAAAAACAAAAACATTTTCAATGTTAAAGGCTGGAACAAAATCTACCAAGCAAATGGCCCCCATAAACAGATGAGAGTTGCAATCCTAATATCAGATAAATTAGACTTCAAATTAAAATTCGTGAGAAGAGATAAAGAAGGTCTCTACATACTAATTAAGGGATCTCTCCTCAGGAGCATATTACAATTCTAAATATCTACTTGCCAAACAATGGAGCACCCAAATTTATCCAAGAAACACTACTTTCCCTCAAATCCCACATAGATCCAAACACATTAATTGCTGGGGATTTTAACACACCACTCTCCCCACTAGATAAATCAACTCGGCAAAAACTCAACAGAGAAACCGCAGATCTAAACATCTGCATAGATCAACTAGATTTAACAGACATCTCCCCAATATTTCACCCAGCAGCATCAGAATACACGTTTTTCTTAGCAGCACATGGAACATTTTCTAAAATAGACCACATTTTAGGCCACAAAGCAAACTTGCCCAAATTCAGAAATATTAAAGTTTACCTTGCATTATCTCTGACCACAAGGGAATAAACTCAACACCAAGAGCCACCAAAGAAACTCCGATAACACATGGAGGCTGAACAACACACTGCTGAATCATGAGTGGGTCATGCAAGACATTAGAAAGGAAATTCAAATGTTCATGCTATTCAACAAAAATGAGCACACAAATTACCAGCTCTTCTGGGACACAGCAAAGGCAGTATTCAGAGACAAATTTATAGCTCTGAACTCTTACATCAACAAACTGGAGAGATCTGAAACGAACAATTTAATGACACATCTAAACTTTCTTAAAAAAGGGCAGCAACATAAACCCCAATCCAGTAGACAGAAAGAAATAATTAACTTTAATTCAGAATTAAATGAATTAGAATCCAAAATAACTATAGAAAGAATCAACAAAACAAAGTGTAGGTTCTTCCAAAAAATTAACAAAATTGACAGACCCTTAGCAAATCCTATCAGAAAAAGAAGAGAACACACCCAAATTAATAAACTCAGAGATGAGAATGGAAACATCAC
>NW_012267246.1:7178478-7235512 GCF_000151885.1 Dipodomys ordii | reverse complement strand
CTTGGAAAAAATCATATTAAGTGAAGTAAGCCAAGCCCAAATAAACATAGGTCCCATGGTTTCCCTTATGTGCAATATCTAGTAAATGTATGAGTCAAGCAGAAAAGGTCAGATAATGTGATGTTAGGAAAATGAACCCATAGATATATTTTTTAATGTTTTTTCTTTCATGCATTTGTTTCTAACGCATTTTTAAGATTGATTCTTTGTTGCTTTGTATGTCCCTCCCCCACAGTATAACCCCTGCTTTCTCTGTATTTGATGTCAGTATAATTTGTGGAGGAGATGGGGAAAAACAAGTCGTTTAAGGATACAGGTAGACTTGTTACAACAATGAGAAGTACAAGTTGTTATGTTGAAAATGAACTTTACAACTTTGGTTTGGGGGGGGATAATTGGGTGAGGGGGCGGAGGGGGAGGCTGTGAAGGGATGTGAAAGGTAAACAAAGGAGGAGGCTGCAATGCTTCATAAGAAATGTACTCCTTATGTTGCCCATGTAATTGTAACCCCTCTGTACAGTATGTTCACAAAAAATAAAAATTAAAATTAAAAAAAAATTATAGGAGACAGTTTTACAAGTTAAAAAAAAGACAAAAGAAAATAAAAATTCAAAATGGCAAACAAGAAAATAAACAAAGAAAACTCTTGCTTCTCCCTCCTGGAGTTCATTTCTATAAATATTATTGTATATGGTCAGATGCGCATAGCTATTACAGCTCTGTGATCCTCTCCTAAGAATATCTTCCTTTTGTCTCATTCTGTGTGAATGGCTAGAGACCTGTTTAATTTATCATCACCCAGTGTGTTTTTCTTTTTCTTTTCTTCTGCCATCCAAAATGTTTACTTGTCCATGTATAGGCACATTCTAGTTACCACAAAGGAGGGAAGCCATGCAACCTACATTTGTTACTTTACTTAATATAATTTTTTCCAAGTCTTTCTGTTTATTGCAGCATTGTTTACCCCAGCTAAGATATGGAATCAACCCCAAAGCCCCCAGTGGATGAATGGATCAAGAAAATTACACACACACACACACACACACACACACATATAAAACAATGTTGTACCATTCATTATGAATTCATTTTTCACACCCCTGGGAAGAAAAATCAGCAGCCAAAGTGTCAAGTATCAAGGTTGAAAAATGAGTAGGTGCCATTTCTTGAAACTTATTTTGTCTGTAATAATAATAATAATAATAATAAACAACTGTTAAGAGATATATTCATTTAAAGTTTTGTGGCAAGAATGAACAATTTAAATTATATTTAATATGTGTTCACTGGAGTTACATTCATTATTTGATCCTCAGCTCATGACTTGAGCCTTTTCATGACGGATGAATACATGGTCTTTTCGATCTGAGTTTCATCATCTGTGAAGAACAGACCCAGATTCACTGAAGACAGCACCTCATAATGCATGCAAAGCATGTACCACAATGGCACAATATTAAAAGCATGAAAAGCCATTGGCCACAGTCATGACTTTGATAAAATGCCCAAATTTCTCACACTGAACAAAATGTATAGTCAGGTTCTAAGAAAAGTGCAGAAGAAAACCCTTCTAACTTGATTAAATTGTAATGATTTCATTTTTCTGTAGAAAAGAGTAATAGTACTCTTCTGTCGTGGCAATCTCTTTTTTTCAGAAATAAGGTAGGATTTGATACAGATGCAACTTTCCATTTATGGACAGCTATATTCTACAGCTTTTTACATCCCATAATGGTGGGAATGAGTTCTCTTACATTAATGTAGAACATTCAGAAGATAAAGCAAATTAGATTGTAATTCTGAATTAATTGAAAATCTTTTCTATTCAAACATATTTCCTGAATTTATGTCCAGAAAAAAGCCATTTTTATGTTTCATTATTCATATAACTAGAATTAAATGTAATCACATTTAAAAATAAAGGCATTATAGTAATGACAATATTATCTGTATGTTTCACCAATAGTCAACCACAGTGAGTGACTACAAGACAACTTTGACATATGTATTTAAGAAAATTTGGAAGACAGAGGAACTCAAAGACCTCTGCTAATAGTTCACATGATGTTGAAGCCATGGTTTGAAATGCGATATTTTTGATAAAAAATGTAGAGATCATATTTTTTTTCACTATAAAGACGGCTAATCATCAAAAAAATTGCTTGAGAATCCGTCTTGGTTGTGATTTCCCTTGGACAGCTCTGAAGGTGACATTGGATTAGTGAAAAATTATCCCACCAGGAGTCTATTTAGTACTTTTTTAAACAGTATATCACAGGCACCTGTTGTGTTCTCCTGAAAGCACAATAATTGGACATTCTTGCTTCTACTGACAACTCCTTCATCTTGCTGCGTTGCTGAATTGACTGCAGTCCTCTCCTCTATCTTGTCTTATCCTAGAATCAATGTCATCTTTCTGACATGCTGACATCATGTCTGCGCCATCTAATGCATTTCAGGTCTGTCTGCCTTTAGGTACATTAGAAAATTTCAAGAGATTTACAGCTCTCCCCCTAATTTTCATCTTGTGTGTTTGTTTGTGACGTTTTGCCCAATGCTTAGTGCTTCCGCATGATCTAACATTCCCCACCCCCATTCCGTCCCCAGCCCATTGATTCAGCTACATTTGGACCTATTTTTTTTTTTTATGTCGGGGAAAGCTGATGCTCTGTCTGAGTTCCTCTCTGAACCCGAGGTGTTTCCCTGCCTCTTCTACTCTCTCCGGGCTCTTGGTTCAGCCGGTTTTCATAAATGAGTCTTACTCATTGCCACCAACAGGGCCAAAGTTTTCCAATCACCAATTTGCTCCTGCAGTTACTTGCCTGGGAAGAGGCAGAAATGAAATAAGTATCTCAAAGGCAGTGGGAATTCAAGGTGTGCACTGCTAGAATTGATGAGAAACAAGACATTTTAGTATACCACTTATAAAGAAGGACTGTATTTTGTATCTCTGTAATAGTACTCTTTCATTTTCATGAGTTGAAAATATTAGCTGCATAATGCAGCAAATAATTATAACAACTACTGAAAGCCTCTTAACACTTAATATTTCAAAATATGTATTTTGGAGAGTTATTACTAGTTCATCTTCATTTTACTAATGAAGGATTTGAGATTCTGATTCTTTGGCTAGCTCAAGCTTCATGCTGCCAGCAATTTCTATACCTGGCCTATTAACTCAACAGCACTATTTTCTATATCACAAATGTGTAGCGAACCAAGCAAGCAAAACCACCACAAAATCACAAAGCCTTCTCTTTCCCACATACACACCTACAAGACAAGTTTACACTCAATTTGTTCAAACTAATTTGATTGATCTATGAGAAGATTATTTTTAGCAGAAAGAACTATAACAATTTAAGTTTCTGTTACTATAGGAAAGCAAGTCAAACTTTAGATGCAATACAATTTAGGATTGAAGATGTGAAATGACATTTATGATTTTTTTTCAGTGCTGGCATTTCATTCAGGTACTGGCACATTTTTGGCAAGTCCTTTACCACTGAGCTCTGAAATACATGCACAGGTCCTCTTTTATCTTCCATTTGAAGAGGGTTTTTTTGCATAAATGTAGTTATATTTTTTCAAGTACTTCACACTTCTTGGACATTCATACTCTGGTGAGTTTAATAATGTGTATCTAGGGAAAACATTTGACTTAGATCTCAGTAGTAAATAATGTACTTATTTTTAGCAATGCAAATGTTGCCTACTGACAGTATGTTACATTTTCATTCCCTGTTTGCTACAAATATGCAAGCCAATGGAATTTTTGTCTTTTCACTTAACAAGTGAGAATAGAGAAGTGCTGACTCTTAATTTGCATCTGTATTTCATTTCCTTGAAGACCTCTGAAGGAGCACAATGTGTGTAACATATAGGAAAATTTTACTAAGTCAGAGTTAGACTCTCTCTGATATGATCGAATATTCTAAATTACTATAGCCATAGTATGCTAGCATGTGTTTCTTATACTGTATCTGAAACTTGACAAAATGCCTTAAGGACTAATTTACAACTAATGATTTCTTCTTTACCCTCTCCATTTGTAAGAAGGTAATTTAACCTCTTGAAATCAGTTTGCCCTATCCAAAATCACGAATTGATGTGCTTGCAAGTGCGTCTATCTGTATTCATTTAATATTCAAACGCACACACTATGGCACTTTTTTGAAGATGGTGATTGTTTAAACAAGTGAAAACAAAGCTAATAATAAGAAATATCGATAGATTTGATAGACAATTTCATCAGCTTCAACAGTTGGAGAATAAAGTGAGTATTTGCCATGCATAGTGAGTTCCCACAGAAGAAGATAGATAAACATCTATCTGAAATAATATATGAAGAATTCCTTCTCATGGGGATAAATTGACTACACAACATGGAGAGATTACTGCTATTTCTAGTTTTTACATTTCATAATATCTGTACCGCATCAAACACTTCAAATTTGAACAAAATGCCAAAAGTTGAAAGAATTTTTCTGTCGGTGGGTTACGTATGTAAGTATCCATATGGACCTATATATACGCACACATGAACATAGTTGTGCACCTGCACATCTGTACAGGGTAATGTACAAACACATACACAGTTGGGTATTTCTGTGGGGCTCTTATTATCCAAATAGTTCATAGTTGTGCTCCTAATAGCTATAGGAGGGCAGTAACACAAACAATAAATCCCTAAACTTGGGGAAAATGCATCGTTATTCATAAATTATTTATAAGTAAAATGTCTGAGTAGTTAGCCTTTTATTCAAATAGATAATTATATAGGAAAATCTACTTAACATTTAAAATTTCAAAATAATATATTTTGGAGAATTATTACTATTACAATTTAAAATGAATCTATTGTTTGCATACAAGAGATATTTGCTTAAGTAATGGAAATATTTTATTTGCATACATTGATTTAAACCAGTTTACCGAGGCAAAGCAAGAAGCTATTGTTCCACCTTCTAATGTTTCTAAAAAAAACTTTCCTGAAATACGTTGTCTTCATTACAGAATATTAACTCTGTGAAAGAATGCAATTTAAAAATTTTAGGAGGTTGTGTATTTGTATTTCTTTTAATTATCAGATGCTCCCAAATCATTAATCTTCTTTAAAAATATTTATTTGGATTCTTGATCCATTCATCTACTGAGGGCCATCTGGGTTGGTTCCATATCTTAGCTATGGTAAATAATGCTGCAATAAACATAGTTGTGCTGGTAGCTTTAGTATGGTCTTGTAAGTGATCATTTGGGTAAATGCCTAAATTCATTTATTTACATAAAAACGAATGGCTTGAAGCTTGTTTTGATCACAAATCGACACATGTGATAACGAAAAATATATTATTATATGATTTTTAAATTAGGAGCTAAGAAATGATATTCAAAGATAAAAATCCTTTCTTGTATATATTATGAAGTATATCCGAAGTGTAATAGTATCAGCCTTTCACTCATTGTCCATTGCTACTTTTTCATTGTAACGGACCAGAATATACACCCAGGCTAAATTATTTACAGTAAAAAATGTTTACCGGTCTATCTTTCAATTAATTAAATAAATGCATAAAATGGTATTTTTAAAGCAGAGCAATTATTGGGAAAATCATTATAAAATGACTGCTAACTTTTCTTTAGAGTAATATTTTTTGATGCTGTTCATTTTTGTCAGCATCAGGGTTTCACTCTGAGTCTCACTCTCTGGCTTGGCTTTCTTGCTGTAGGTTGGTATTCTACCACTTGGACCACACTTCCATACTGGCTTTTTGATGGTCATTTTTGAAGATAGAGTCTCCTAGACTTTTCTGTCCATGCTGACTTCATAACACGGTCCTCTAGTTTCAGCATCCTGAGTAGCTAGGATTGTAATCTTGGCCCAGACTGAAGAGATTTAATTATCCTGAATGTTATCATATAGCCTGCTATACCTTTACATGGCAGATTATGTGTTATTTTACAACTATATTACATTAAACATATTAAGACTGTGATTTTTTTCCAATTCTGCATTACACTACAGACAAATACAAATCCCTATAAAGCATAACACATTTTTGTTAATATCCTGAGACTAATGATGAAAGTGTGGAATAATCAAAGGACAATTCTTAAGATTAGAATAAACATGAGTATGAGCCAGACAAAAATCCTTGCAATTTAAAGTTAGACAATTCACGGAGAACAATTCCAGATTCGCATTAAGATGACTTTTCTCTGAACACAGAACTGTTTTCATTCAAAACTTGAGCACAGACTTTTGAGTGCTAATTAAGAAAGAACGCTTTATAAGTCGCTCTTGTAAGACCTATACTTTTATTTTTTTCCTATTCCTTATGTAAATTGTTTTCCAGAGGTCTGATAAGGCCGCCAAGGCTAAGTCCCCCAAAAGATGTTAAATCAGCTGAGCAAATGTAAACTTTCAGTAAGAAGGGATCTCATGCATATTTCATACCCAGAAGAAAACGATGTGAGGTAATCGCTTGCCCTTTCCCTGATATTTCAGGCAGCAGAAGATAAAAAGGGAAAAGCATAAAAGAAGGGCCCCAAACAACCCTTTGAAAGCACATCTGCTCTGTCTGTGAGAATGCTGATCTCGTGGCTTCTTGCTTACATATTTATAAGCTGAATGTTTCTTGCATGGTACAAATGACAAGATGCTACATTTTTTTTATCATCTAGATATTCATTTCTTGCAGCCTAAACATTTCATACCTGGTCAAGAAAACAAATCGATTGAAATTCAAAATCTAAAGCACCTTCAACATAAGCTGTGAAAATCTCCGTGGGAAACTAGGATTGCTGTGGGTCTTGGTGCATTCACATCCTCATCCTCAGAGAGTGCAGCCAGGTATACCAGCAGGACGCAGGGAAGTGCCAAAACACTGGGCCAAGTTGGGAGACTTCTTTGGATCCATGGCTGAGTGCTCTGAGAGGTGTTCTTTTCCTCAACCTTTCTGGCTTCCAGCAGCCTTCAGTTTACTTGACTCTCTCTCATTGCTCTGCCTGCCCCTAACAAAGCTCCTCCTTGTGATCATATTTCGCCCACCTGAAAGAGGATAATATCAGCATCTGGAGATCCTTGATCGAATCACATCTGCTGTGTTCCTTTAGATGTGCAAGACTCCAAATACTCAGATTTCCGTGGTTTGGATCTCATTCTATCGAGAGCATACTTCTTCTCTCCCATCAACAATCATGTTTTCCAATGTATTTACAAAAAAAAAATGTGGTCATTGGCACACATAGAGAACTCACTGAATCTATGGTCCTGCAATAAACAACTGTCCTGTGTTGGTGTATAATGCTTTATCTGAATCTCCCAAAGTTTGGTGTTTTAAGAAACCAAAAGTTTTTTTTTTATTTCCTTCCTTCAACAGGTCCTTCAAAGATCAGTAGGAGGCTCTTCACACAGTAACTTCCCCGTGCAAAACCTTAAACCCTTGAGTTTCTGCTTTCCTGATTTAAAGTAAATAGTTTCTGAATGATATATAAAGATGGTTTCACAGCCTAAGTATAAGGGAGTAATTTCGACATTCATGTCTGCTTGACTAAAAGTAGCCTAAATCCCCTAGTTATTGGCAAGAAAGCTTCAAACAAGATTGTAGTAACTCAGAAAGAAGAGAAAACTGGAACTAATCAGAGTAGTGGTGCACTCTATAAACATTTACTGCAGAATGAATATGCTAATAGTAGAGGACCACAAAGAAATGAATGGTAGGCTCTGAAAACTACTTCCTCTAACCATGTAAGGCAGTTTCCCAACTATCAAATGGAAACTCTAAGTAACTTGTGAGTGTAAGATACTGTTTTCAATGTCATGATATTGGCCTTAAAATGCATTAGGTTTTTTGAGTCCTATGTCCATATTTTATGTGTGTCTGGTTTACTGTGAACATACGGCTGTTTGTTTAAAATTCACATTTCCAAGGAATACATCGTGCTTAGTTTACAATTCATGTCAGTGCTTAATCTAAGGTACACAGCTATCCATTGAGGAGGAAAAAATAAGTGATTAATTAATAATAGTAGTCTGGATAATTCAGGTCTCCAAGTTCAGACATAGTACATAAATTTTATCTAGAATGAGCTTGATCCAGTTTAAATTTACCAGAGATACAATTTCATTTAGACACTTGATGTATCTGTATGGATAACAGCTTGTAGGCATCTTATTAATTCCTGCCAATCCTTCTTATGGATTCACTTGTAGATTTCCATTATCTTGATAGTCTTAAATAAAGACTCATAAAACCCACAGATATTTTTTTTATTTCTCTATCTGGTGTGAAGTGTACTTGCTGTTTCAAAACCTGAATGCTTACAGGACCTTAGAGGTGATAGGAGGCAGCAAGTCTAGTCCTAGAATATGTGGAATTCTTAGTAAGTAACATCAATACCACTACCACAATGAATTCTTCCAATTCCTAACTAGGCATAATAAAATGAAGTTGAATGATTATGCCAGCTTTTCTCTTCATTTATACTTTATAACTTAAATAAGTGCAATAGATATTTGTTTTTCCTTTCCTAGCAGCTGTCTCTCTAATTCTCTGATAAAAATTTAACACAGAAATGTCCCACTTTTAATCCATTTCAGTCCCACATTTTTCATAACTACTTTCTTTAAATTTTCTAGGATGTTTTGAGCTCTCCTCTGCTTCTCAACTCCAGCCTACTTCCTTCTTCCAATCAGGTATATCCAAACGTTCAGTTCTAAATTAAAACTTTTTGGGGGACTCATCTCCCATCTTTTTAAATATATTTTATTTTAAAGATACCATACAGAGGGGTCACAGTTACATGAGTAAAGTAATAAGTACATTTCCTATTTAGCATTGTTACCCCCTCCTTTGTTTTTCCCCTACCATCCCCTCCCTCCCCACCTCCCCAACTCCTCCCTGCCCCCAAGTTGTTAAGTGCCTTTTGAACATAGTGTCTTGTACATTTCATTGTTACAATGGGTCAACCTGTATCCTTGTTTCAGCATTTTGTTATTTCCTTTCCTCTCCCCAAATTAGAAAAATGTATGTACAAGATGCATGACATCAGAATCAAATACAGTGAAAACAGGGATTATACTATGGAGGAAGAACATACAAAAGAAATACAAAACCACTTAGTATATCTTTTATCTCCTCTAGGATGACTCTCAACAGAAAATGTGTCAGGGAAAGAGGAAATGGTCATACAACTAGGCTGAAATGGATGTCAATATAGATTGCTTTAAATTCTAAGATAGGAATCTGGCTCTTGGTTTGAAAGGTAAAGACATATTTGATAGGCATGTATAACCACAAAGTGAATTCTTCTATTTCTATGAAGGAAAGGCAACAATACTTCATGCTAACTTAATCCATGTCACTGAGCTGTATATGTGGATGTATGTACTTATATTCTGTGACTAAGAAGACAAATTAACACATGCGAAATAAATGAGTGGTTTAAAATTCTCTCTTATCTAAATGTTACCAAAGATAATAACTGTAATAGCATGACCTGATTAGTTAGATGTGCATATATTTTCAAATCAATACCTTAGTGAGTAAACATGATAAAGATGCACAAAATCAGTAATTTGAATCTTACATCTGAAAATATCCTTTTGTAAATTAAGTTATTGGAAAATGGAGAATTTGTATTAGCCAAGTTGTCAAGTTAAATGCACAATCAAGTAGTGTGTTATATATGAATGCATACTCCAAACATAATTTAATTATGCTTAGTGAATTGATTCAACCATGAAAACCATTGCTAAGGCAATTTATTTTTGCCTGTTAAGTCTGCCAAAATAATATCCAAACAAGAATTACCAAATGCCCCCAAATTTGTGGCCTTTTTCTTTTAAACCAATTACTCTTTATTTAACACTTTTTATTTATTTTTCTTTTTCTATGCATTTTCATTATTTTTATAAAGGTAATGTACAGAGTTTTCCCCATGGTATTTCCCTAGTGTGGATATTATATTTTAATTGGGTTTACTTCTTCCATTGTTTTCTCTTTTTCCATGCCCCTACTTAATTTATTCAGCATAATTTACTGAGTTTCCTATGCCATATTCATTCAGCAATGCATTGCAGTATTCCATTTTCACCCTCTTTTATTTTCTCTGTTCTGTTTTGTTCCCCCAGAGAGTTTCAAAGTTTCCATTATGTACTATTCATGTATACCTCTGTATATAGTTTTAAGTCCAGCTTCCATAAATGAACAAGATCATTTGAGATTTGTTGGGTATTTTATTGAGTTTGGCTTATTTTATTTCACTCAATATGATATCCAGTTCCATTCATGTTTTTTAAAGGACATAATTTGTTTTTGTTTATGACTGTGTAAAATTCCACGGTGTGTATAAACCACATATTTAATTTTATTTTTGGCTCCTGTTGTGCACTTCAACTGATTACAAAGTATATATTTTTGACTGCTTACATTTTGTCATTAATTTCTCATTTTACTGATCTCATCCTTATGCAATCAGCTGTGACATGTAGCTGTTAATCTTAATTTCATGGACATAACATCACTTCCTTGAGATCTGCGATTGATGAGATGTATACAACAATGGCTGAGGAGAATATTTGTATAGAGTAAATTCAATGAGGCACCACAAGTCACTATGATTACTAACGTACATTGGTCCTTGCCCATGAATAAGTCACCTTGTCAAGTGTTTAATATATTATTCATTTATAAATTGAAGACACATGTTCAGAAATTATACAGATTTCTCAAGGTTACAACGTCTTTTTTATTGTGAAAATACTGTACAGAGGGGTTACAATTACATAAGCAAGATAATGAGTACATTTCTTATCATGAATTCCTAATCACAGATAAGTCTATACCCACCTGAGTTGAAAATTTATTCTCCTTGTACTATAATGTCAATCATCTTGAATATGTATATTTTACAACTAATATTGACTCCACATTTATATGTAGATATTATCTTGATAATCTGGGCTGCACTGTCCATGAAATCAAAAGATTCTGTAATTTGTCTTTGAACTGTGACCACCATGTCCACCTAGCACTCCAGATCGGAGAGAGAGAAGACCAGGCAAAGTCACATGATCCCTTTCACATATCCTTTTTCCATACAGAAAATGAATTCCAAGGAGAAGCTACTGGAAGCAAAAATAGCCAAAGGGAATGACTTCAGCCTAACAACAGTTTAATAGATTCAACACATATTTTCAGAATATTTTAATTACTGTAAAAGAAACTGGTGTGTATGTTCCCTGTAATTCTTTATCATTACAATTACAGATGGACATTGTAGGAATTAGACGAATATCTTAATAAAGTTTATGTGAAGATACCATTACTGTGGAAGAACTGATAATTTTTAGGTGTTTTTACTCTATGTTAGCTGCCTATCTTGGTTCATCTGAAAATTTTATTTCATGTACTTTCCAATTCATTTTTCAAATTAGTTTTTGTAGTTAATTACAACCACTATATTAAGAAATTCTTATTAGATAACATTTACACATCTGTCTGACAAATTTGATATTTTTTGAGAGTTGTCACTATGGTTATCATTTTAAACATGAATCAAAATTTGAATTCTGCAATCTGTAGTTTGATTTGATGTTGGCATGAAATCATGCTGCAGAAACCAAGACTTATTAGGACATATTGGACCAAAATTCAAAGGAAATAGTTGTAGTGGGCTCCTCTGTTGGAAAAATAAATACATTTATCTCAGAGAGAATAACACCAATCTATATGGACCTACTATAAACAAGAGAATCAACCTTCAAACATGTTTTTCTATGATTAATTGTTTTCTTTTTCTTTTTTGTACATTTTTTATTGTAAAAATACTGTACAGAGGGGTTACCATTACATGAGCAAGGTTATGAGTACATTGCCTATAGAGCCTTGTTGTCTGTTTCTTTGTTTTTCCCCTACCATCCCTTCCCTCCCACCTCCACAACTATCCCCCCTCACCAAAGTTGTGATTTTTTTTTGTTTCTTTGTATGCTCATCCCCCACTGCCTAATTCCTGTTTTCACTGTATTTGTTGTTGGTGCCCTACATTTTGTATATACACTTCTCTCTCTCTCTCTCTCTCTCTCTCCACACACACACACACACACACACACACACACACACACACACACACACACATATATATTTGA
This sequence comes from Dipodomys ordii, assembly GCF_000151885.1. Classification (NCBI taxonomy): domain Eukaryota; kingdom Metazoa; phylum Chordata; class Mammalia; order Rodentia; family Heteromyidae; genus Dipodomys; species Dipodomys ordii. The sequence continues at coordinate 7,223,361 of NW_012267246.1, read as the reverse complement.
GGAGGGGAAAGGAAAAAACAAAATGCTTAAATAGGGACCTATTGTAACAAGACTCCATGGTTAATTTTAAAATTGGTTCTTGATGAAATCCCAGACACACACTGGACTGAGATCCACCCATTTTTTTTCCTCTTGTCATTGTTGGGATGACAGGCATGAGCCATCACATTCACCTTCCCTCTTTTGATTTCATTGCATGGACCTCTTCTACAACCTTGATCCTCTCGATCTCAGCCTCCCATCTATTCTAAGATGACAGGTGAATCTGATTCACCTACTTTGGGTTTTGAAAGGTGCTCCCAAACGTTTTGACTGGGTTAGCCTGGAGCCATGGTCCCTCTGATCTCAGTCTCCCTAGGTGGTAGAATTATAGGCACAGGCCACCAGTGAGCAGCTGGAGATCCATCACTAGTAGATTCTTTTACTAGTTTTTCAATTATTCCAATATTTGAGCTTACAAAGACCCTATTAGCTACTCTTCTCATTGCACATCATGATGTTGGAAAATGGGGTGAAATTTCAACATATTTTTAAGGTGAGTAAATCAAACGTGTATTCTAAAAATGGTGTAGCTGTTGGGAAAAACAAATGACCACAGAAAGCAACTAGAAAATCTAAGTATTTTAAATGACTTCATTTATGACAAGAGTGTAGCAGCGACAACTTTGAAGTGCCAAGATTCCAGAGAGAACATAGGTTCACTGATGATCAGATAGTGTTTTAAGAGTTGGGTTATAATAAAGCACTCTACAGTTTAATTGTACACCACAAGTAGTAATTTTACTTCCATTAACATTAGTTTTAAGTATTGTCTATTTCCCTTAAGAATTCCATGTTGAAGTACTACATTATGTCTGGCCAAGGGGTGTGTGTGTGTGTATGTGTGTTTGTGTGTGTGTGTGTGTGTGTGTTTGTGTGTGTATGACATCAGTTTAGTTATGATGGGGAATCTGGAAAGTGTATATGCATTCTACCCACGTCCACCAAAGTATCCATCATATTCAAGCACTTGAGCTTACTATTCAGATCTATGACAAACAATTTTTTCTGGAATTTTTTTTAATTTTTAATTTTTATTTTTTGTGAACATACTGTACAGAGGGGTTACAATTACATGGGCAAGATAATGAGTACATTTCTTATCAAGCATTGCAGCCTCCTCCTTTGTTTACCCTTCACATCCCTTCCCAGCCTCCCTCCCTCTTCCCCCCCTTCCCCACCCAATCCTTCTCCCCCAACTCCCCCTGCCACCAAAGTTGTAAAGTTCATTTTCGACATAACAACTTGTACTTCTCATTGTTGCAACAGGTCCACCTGTATCCTTAAACGACTATTCCTAACCAAAAAATTCTACTTCTAATCAGTGTAGCTTCAGTTTCCCCATACCTACAATAAGGACATAGAGCCTTCTCTTTTCCCACCATGAATTTTTCTTAATATTCTACTTCCCTTAGAGTGGCTGCTGCCATGCAGGTTACAGTGGCTGACTCCCTAATTACAACCATGGATGAATAGATGTTGCTTGTCCACATTCAGTTGATCTTTGCTTATTTTCTACATAAAATATCCAAGTTCATGTAATAGTATACTTTTCTACTGAACTAGAAATAGTTCCTGAGACTTTTTTAATTGGACCATATGAAAGGCCAAAATTACATTCTGTAAGAATATATGCAGACATTTCCCAGTTAACTTGGCACATATGAGAGGAACAACTGGATGAGTAAGCCTTAATTAAAGCTTAGTAAACATGGGGAATTTTGCATGGAAGTATTATGTTTTCTTTTGAAAGAGGAAAACTTTTTAATCATGAACAACCCAAAGAACACTAACCAAGGTACGTGGACTTTTATGTTAAGCAATGCTTCAAAATGTGTGTGTGTGCTCTCTCATTTTGTTTATAACAACCCCAAATTCAATCCCTTTGACAACTGACATTCAGAAACAGTAAAATTCTCTAAGATCGCATGCTCGAGTGAAACTCTGTGTAAGATGTGATAAGTAAATAGAGTTGAGTTTTAACCCTCAAATTTTTGCCATGAATCATTTCCTGGTGGGTATAATTATCCCTGCACCATTCGCTCAGAGGTCTTTGATTTGTTGAAAGAGGAGAGAGCGTAAGACATGTAGCTAGAGACTAAAAAGTTAGTTCTGCAAGTTAAAATCCGGCTTTTTTCAGTATTAGGCCATCTACTAGCAGAAAAGAATATTCATTTTTCTCTGAGAGAATTTGAACATGAATTATGGGAATTGACACACTTAAAATTGCTACCAGAAAAAAATAATCTTGTAAAATCCATCAAATTGAATGATGTAAAAAAGGATCTGAACTTAGCCAGCATTGCTGAGCCAAACTACATGAGAGTTTGTTGCTCTTTCTCTCTCATTCTTTTTTTATTAAGAAATCATAAATACTGATCACCTACTGAGTTACGGTGATATGTGTTTGGATAAGTTACAAAGAAGGTGGTAGGAACAATGCACCAATATTTACACACTTAGAAAAGAACCTGAATTAACTGTGGTGTCTTAACTGCTGATCACCTTTACTATTGGCTACTAGACATTCGTATTTTAATTTAATTTTATTGTCAAGGTGATGCACCAAGTTATATACGTAAGGGAGTGAGGACATTTCTTATTGAACTTGGTACTCCCTCCCTCGTTTTTCTCCTACTTTCCCTCCCCCAAATTACCTCCCAAGCTGTACAGTTCATTTCCAACATATTATTTTGTGACTATCGCTATTGCATCGGTTTGGCACTTTGTCTTTTGTCTCATCATTTTGTTGTTCTCCTTTCCTTACCCAATTCAGATAAATCTACATACAATACCTAGGGTACCAAAATCAACTAACTATAGTGACAACAGCAGAGAAACCATAGGATGAAAAACATGAAAGAAAAAAGATATCACAGAGTACCTTAAAAACAACAACAAAGAAAAACCCTCTTGTTTCCATATCTTGGAGTTCATTTCATTTAGCATCATTTAATATGGTCATATATACATAGTTATTGAGCTATTTTGCTCATCTGCTAGACTATCCTAGATATATACTAATTATTACAAATGAGGGAAAACATGGGATCTATGTTTCTTTGGATCTGGCTTACTTTGCTTAGTATGATTTTTTTTCCAAATCTTTCCATTTCCTTATGAATATGGGGATGTCATCCCTTCTGATGGAAGCATAGAATTCCATTGTGTACTACTTTTTTGATTTATTCATCTACTGAAGGGCATCTGGGTTTCTTCCATATCTTAGCTATCATAAATAATGCTTCAATAAACATGGTTGTGCTGATAGCTTTAGTATGGCCTTGTTTGTTTCTGACCGCAAATAAAGTCATTTCATACATTCTAAGCCCTAAGCTGAACTACACATTGCCACATTTTGAGCACATTTGTTGAATAAAAAATAGACATTTGTGGTCCCTCATTCTCCAAAGTTCACAATAAGTTGAGATAGACAAATGCACATTACAATAGTATGGACTTGGTGCTATTTAAAAAAAATTGCTTCTATCATAACATTCCTAGACAGCATTTGCTGAACTACACCACCTACAAATATACCCCGAGATCTTCCCTGAGATAAATAAGTAGTAATGGGGGCTTCTTTCTATTATTCAATATAAGCTCAACTTCATCTACATACTGCAAGACTATTACCTTCTCAACTTTTTCCTGGAAATGGCCTCCTGCAGGACCATGGTTGATTTAATTCTTATCAGAATAGATGCAGGTAAGTTCATAAACACATTTCTATTTGTCTATTTTCATTTCATTGCCTTGACTCATTTCTTCTCTCTATAATTCTTATACCATGGACTAATGTTTAAAAACATTTCAGAATCTTTGCTCAAATTATTTCTGCCCCCAATATTGGTGTCTTTTCTTAGATAACTTATCAAGAGCATATCCAATTTCCACAAATACTGCTATAATGCATTTTTTACAGTGCCTTTGTCAAAAAGAATTATCATTTAGGAATTATACTTTATTATATTATTATATCATATATTTATAATATATTCAATGTAAGATTTATTATATTGGATTATATTTATATTATATATAGTTTATAAAATTATAAACTATAATTCCTAAAACAAAGAATTATAGTTTCTAATTCACATATAATCCACATGTGTATTGGACTATGTAGTTCCAATTAAAACACTGCAGTAGTTTAGGGACAGAACTCATCTTCTTTCCTGCATGATAATCCTTAGAACAGAAGTTTGAATTTTATTTTCCATTAATTTTTTCTGTCACCGTACCTTGTGTAGACAAATTATGAAAAACCTTGATAATCATTTATACTTCTTAATTCTATAATTTCACTCTTTTTCTCTTAGACCAAGCAGGGTATAATTGCAAAGGGAGAATCAAATAAAAATAATTTCACAAAATAAGAATCTATGCAATCTTCAAACTATTGTGAATACACATAAAGAACAATAAAAAATTGCCGCTAATCATTCACAATATTTTGGACCAGTATTCTTTTTTCCATCATTTTTCTGTTGGTGTGGTAAATCTTGAGAATTACCTTCTATTTCCATACCTTGTGGAAAAACACATTCTTGAATATGTAAGAGCAAAATTATTATGATTTTTCCTCATTACATTACTTTTTCTTTTCACATAATATTTTCCCATTTTTATTCAGATGCTATGAAAGAAAATGAAAGTATCTTTTTCTTATTTTCTATTTGTTTTTGTAAAGAGAAGTTATTTGAAAATATTAAAATATCTTGAGCTGATATATTATCAAAAGGCTATCAAGTTTTTGAATAATGAATAAAAATGAAGCTTATTTGAAGATACGGGCCATCAATTCTTTTGAATTGTTTTAGAATATTATTCATAAACCATGAAGTTTAGACATTTAAAATATATTTTAGTATATTCAGAATTTTCATCTCTACCAAGAAAGAAAAAGTGAATTCCTATCTCTGGTTTAATAGGTGTATTTCTTTTGCCTTTATGGATTTTCTTACTCTGGTATTTCATAGAAATGATAGGGTAACTAAAATATGCATTTCTTTGTGTCTGGCCTATATCCGTAGCTTAATTCAGTGCTACCTGGTGTTTTATTGCTGAATGAAATTCTAGTTGGTGGATATACTGTATTTATTTATTCATTCATAGCTGATGGACAATTTTGGTTGTTGTATTCTTTGTTATTATGAACAATGATGCCATGGGCAGCCACATACAAATTTCCATGGTGACAAATATTCTCATGACTTTTTGATATAGGGAGTGTGATTATGAGATCATGAAGTAGCTGTCTTAAACACTTTCGGGAATTGCCTAATCATTTTCCAAAGCAATTGTATGATGGTGCATATAAGATCACACAGTGCTTCATCTACAAGTCTCGGGGCATGTTATTTGCTGTGGTTTTATCCTACACATCCTAGTTTGTGCAAAGTAGTTTTCATCTTGGCTTAGATTTGTATTTTCATAATGACTAATGCTGTTGAGATATTTTCAAGTGGATTTTGATATGCATATGGCTTTAGGAAAAATATTTATTTAGACCATTTGCATATTTTGAAACTGAGCTATTTCTTATTTTCTGTATTTGTAAGGTTTCTTTTTAATTTCTTACATGCATGGTCCCTTTCCAATATATGATTTGTTTTTCTATTTTGTGTGTGCGTGTGTGGAACTTTGGATTGAACACATGTCTTCCCATTTCCTAGCCTGGCCTTCTACCATCAGAGCCATACTTCCACTCCCTTTTTGTGTTGATTATGCTCAAGATAGGGCCTCACTTCATTCCCAGGCTGCTCCCAGCTCTAGCCATCCTACTTTAACTCCTTGTATTTCTGGGGATGGCAATGTCCTGCCATTGTACTTACCTCATAGCTGGGGCCACAGTATGTACCACTGTGCCCAGCCACTGGTTGAGATGGCTTCTCATTTGCCCATGATCCCTCTTAACTGTGATGTTCTGATCTCCCCCCCACCCCAAATACCCTTGAGCTACTACATCCCACTTCAGATATTTGACATCAAATTCTCCTATTGAATGATTTCCTTTCACATTCTTAGTATGGTTGGCATAAATGCGATGAAGTCTGTTTTTCAACTTGATACATGGTGACCCATCTAAGATTTTCCCAAGACATATCTAAAATTTGCCAAGGCACTTCTCAAATTTAACGAGAATTTACCAAAATTTGCTGATTTATTTGCTTTTCAAGAGTCTTATACCTTTAACTCTGACATAGGTCTTTAAACCAGTTTCAGATCATATGAGCATGTGGTATAAAACAAGTGTCTGAAATCTGCTCTGTTTCATGGAGAGATCCAGTTCTTATAGAACAGTTTGGTGGAAAGGTAGTGCTTCCTACACTGAATTTTCTTGCCTTCCTTATTTGTCAATGAATGTGCATATTGATACAGCAGGCAAAATGCTGGTCTTTATACCACATCCATGCTCTGTTGGTAACTGGACAATTGTAGTTTTACAATCAAGAAAATATTTTCCTCTTTTAACTACAAATTATCTTAGGGTGATATATTCTTTTTATTAGTCTCAAGCTACTACTGTGTAATCCCTCTGGTGATTTTGTGAACTTTCTAGTTCTCTAGGAATAAGCTGTTCCATTTCTAAGTATCTGCCAATTCCCAGACTTCCTTCCTTGTTTTATTACATTATCGTCTTGGAATGTACTTGTGATTATTTAACCCTTTGAAATGTATTGATAATTATTTATTTCAAATATGCTTTACCAGATTTATCAATTCTTCATAAGAGTACTTTTCCTTTTGAATGAATTGTTCTTACAGGTATATATTAAGGATAACATTTTAGATCTATTATTAAACTTTCAAATAAGTATTTACATTTTAAATTTGTCATATTGAACTATCTCACTATTAGTGTTTATGCATATCTTTTGTGACTTCTTTATTCTCTTCTGGTTTTCACGTAATTCTTTTTGTCTTTATCTTTCTACCTATATATTCTGATTTCTCTGAGTTTGTGGATCTTTGTTCTGTTAGTGTGTTATTTGGCTAAAAAATAATATCACTAAAGTGTACATCTCCTTCAGAGTATGACCTCTTCATTTCAGTTTTCCACAAACATTAGCACAGGCTTGCACAAAGTCACTCTAAATCCATATTCTAGGAGAACATAATAATTAGAACCAGGTGAGTTCTACTGCGATTCTTTGCTACGATTTTCCCAGTACACTGCTAACTAAACATCTTCAGCAGGAAGCATACTAGAGTCCAGTTTTGACCAATTCCTGAGCACATGTTTTACTATTGTCTAGTCTAAATACTTCAGTGCTTCGTAATAGTCTGTGAGGTCAGTCAATGCGCTTAATCCATCTTCTCTGGGGTTTTTCATAGCAGAAATTTAATTTCAACTATGTCATTAAATTTTTACCTACTCTGTTGTTTTGTTGGTTTCTTTTGTGGTCACCAGTCTCTGTTACCTGTGTGTCAATATACTTGCCCTATTTCCTCTTCTCAGCTTCTAATCTCCCTATATGAGCAACCTGGGTTAGGGTTTTTAGGGGGCATGAATCTCAAATATTCTACCTTAGTAGAATAAGACTCATATGGTACATGAAAACTCAGCTCATGTTCTCTCTCCTTTCTCTTACCTAGAATAAATAAACCCCCTGCAACAGGAAATTGAGAAGTACAAGAGAGCTGTCCAACCTACCTTCCCTGGGGTAATATTGGAGTTCTTGACTGGGAACTGGAAGAAAAGTCTAGGATTATTGAGCAGATTATTGGCCATATCCTGTTTCGTGGTAACAGAAGACAATCAGCACTTCTGTAAAGACAATCTGCCTGGTCCTTCTCTCTGTTCCTCCCAGAACAGCCATTCATTGAAGTGAAATTACACATACAGTAACACCAGCAGCTACAGTAGGGAACTGGAAATTTATTAGTTCTCTAGACAAACAAAGAAACGTACACACATACCGAACACACCACACACTCGCCAGACATTATTCATGCCACTCCACCTAGAGATCAGTGCACAACAAAAATATATCTTATCACATATCAAGAAGGAGAGGTGGCCCAGGTTTTTGTGCTAACATCTGATAGCCAAAGAAGCAGAGCTGGGTCTGTGGGTGCTAGCTTGCAGGATGCTGAGCAGGGCCGAGACCCCCACTTTACACAATGGCTGGTGTTTATGGAGCAAACTGGATTCTCATTTCCCTGAGGTGATAATATCAGAAATGATAAACAAAACCTTATTGACACCCGCTAGACTGTATAATGTAAGAATATACAGTTGATAGATTAGGCAGTATTTCTCTTGGTATTTTGTGATTGACAGTATAGCACTAGCGGACTTTAACACAGATGTTCATCACACATTCAGTAACCCAGGACTAGCAAGTTCACAGTCTTAAAGGTTGATTTGTTCCTCCCTAAACCCACCTGTAGAATCTCAAACCCACATAGACTCTATGTTTGGGTAAAGGAGGTGAATGAGTTTAAATGAAGTCATCTGTTAGAAAGGCTGTGCTTCTAAGGATAACAGAATTATCTCCCCTCTCTCTCCTATTTTCTCTTCCCTTCTTCCCTCATTCACTCTCTCTCCCCTTGTCATTTCCTCCCTCTCTTTCTTTCTTTCTCTCTATGCTTGTACACAGAGTGAGAGAGATATGCAAAGACACAGAAAGAAGACAGTCTACACACCAAAGACCCACCCCTCACCAGAAATCAATAGTGCTGGCACCTAAATATTAGTTTTCTAGACTTAAATGACAAAAGCTGCCTTAAGCTACAGAAATCTGCTATTTGTGTAGTCTCCATGCAATACGGATTCTAATAACAAGTATGATATATTGTATTTTAAGTATCTTTAGTAGCAGGGATGGCAAAGAAATATTACCTTTAAAAAGACTTCTTAACTGCTCATTCTCTCCATGAGTGGAAACTTTCAAATGCAGAATGCCCTATCTGCTTAACATAAAAGCAGAAAAAAAAATTATGTTGGTAGATCTTCATTTTATCTTGTACTCTTCTGGTGTCAATGGAAAAACAACAATGCATTTGATTATTGAAAGAAGTGTGTGTGCGTTTTTTGGTTTATTTAATAAAAACTGAAGAGATAGAGGGAGAGATTGAGACAAATGAGAGTTGACAAGCTTTATAGAAATGGTAGCTCTTCACGTAATTCTGCCAAAGCATGAGAAAGAGAAATTAACACAATATTGATTCATAGTCAGGCATATAAGGCAAAATGGTTATCTAAGGAAAAGAAAGAGAATTCTCTTTACGTTCTAGAAACTTTAATATAAACAGAATACAATAACAGCAAGGGCATATAAAAGATACATTCTATGCATACAGAGGCCCTTAAAATATAATTTTAACTTCTTTTATATTACATTTCCCTTAGGGTATAACTTATACTACTAACATAGAGATTGCTTAAGGCAAGGTAATGTATATCATGTCCACAAAAATCAGGTTGGATTTAGAAACTTCAAATGTTTTTTTAAAAAAAATAAATTTAATTTTAAAAGTGATGTCCAGAGAGTTTACAATTATATAGGTCAGGTAATGAGTACATTTTTTTAAACAGTCATCCTCTCCCTCGTTTTCTCCCACTTTTCCCCTGGTGAACCCCCTCCCTGTCAATCTGTAAACTTCATTTCCAACATAGCACCTAGTGAGAATCACTGTCACATTGGTTCACCCTTTGTCTTTCCATTTCGGTGCTTCCCCTCCACAATTCAGATAAACTTATAGATGAGATGCTGGGTAAAGAAACCAAACAGAGTGACATCAGGGAATAAACCTAAGGGAATAAAGGGAAGAAAAAGGAATAACTTCAAACAGTACAATAAAAAATAACAACCTCTTGTTTCCATTTCTTGGAATTCATTTCGATAAGCACCATTATATAGAAAGTGCTTTTTTAAAAAAATCTCTTGCTTCAGCTTGGATAGATGACACCTTCTAAAGGCATAGGCTGTTGTGACTAAAAAGAGACCACTATCTTTATTTTTATGACACATGTACTCAAGTGTCACTAACAAGCACTGAGTAAATTCACAGCACAATGCAGATTGCCTAGAGAAATAATTTTGATAGTTCTAAGGAATCCCAGACCATGATAAACATGGATGAATGCTCTTTTTTGTCTCCTTCACGGTCAACCATGGACAAAACATAATATCAGTATTGCCCACAAGCTGTTCTCTGTGAGCTTGGAAGTATGTTTGTAAAACAAAGCAATAATTGCTCTTGTAGCAGTTTACCAAAGCCAAGGTCTACTATATTGTACACCACATCCCATTAAACTTTAGGACCTATCCAGGACCACCAGAGAATCAAATATAATAAAATCTTAGGTGAGATGGGAGAAAAAGAGTTTAAGACAAAGCCACTAAAGAGTTTTTTCTTTCCCTACTTCCCTCTTTTCCTTCCTTCCTTTCTTCCTTTCTTCTGTCCTTCCTTCCTTCCTTCTTCCCTCACTACCTTTTCTTTCTTTCTTTCTTTCTTTTTTCTTTCTTTCTTTCTTTCTTCCTTCCTTCCTTTCTTTCTTTCTTTCCTTCCTTCTTTTCTTCTTTCTTTTGTCTTTTTTCTTTCTTCCTTCTTTCCTACATTTTTACTTTTCTTCTCTGTTTTACATATGCTGGTTGGTAGTAAGAAAACACCTTTCACGGAGTGGAAAGGACATTAATCCTGATTAAAATCAATAATATCCACATAATTTGTCAGTGATCAAGATATATGTATGTACACATATTATATATGTGTATATAAAATACAGGAGAGTGAAAATCACGCATGATTTTGATAACATCACCTAGGAATATTAAGCATTCTAAATATAAACAACATAATAATATAATATATATAATAATAACAATCATTTTTCTGTTGTAATTAGAAATTGAGCATTTAATTCACAGAAACTGCAACTGACTATATACAAACTCTATGCAAACCTGTGTGTGAACAAAGGCAGCAAAAATGCTTTTCAATACTGAGAACAGTGTGAAGAAGCTCTGATTACTGATTAATTGATTTTCTATCAGAACTTTTTTTTTTGGGGGGTTTGAACTCTGGGCCTGGGCGCTGTCCTTCAGCTCTTCAGCTCAAGGTGAGCACTCTACCACTTGAGCCACAGGACCACTTCTGGTTTTCTGAGTGGTTTCTTGAAGGTAAGAGTCTCACAGACTTTTCCTGTCCAGGCTGGCTTTGAACTGTGATCCTCAGATCTCAGTCTCCTGAGTAGCTAGATGACAGGTGTGAGCCACCAGCACCTGTCTTTCTATCAGAACTTCTGAGTTTAAAATGAAGTCCATCATGTTAGTTGTTGGAGTTTCAACAAAGAAAATGAATATACAATACAGTATATGAAGATACAATAAGAAAAAGAAGATGTCAATAATACTAATTTTTTATGAAGGTACAGAGATACAGATAAAACAGTTCTCTGACTTTGAGCTCCAAGGTAAGAATATGAAAGCAAGCAGTTATAAAAATGGGGAAAAGAAAACCCTGTTCTTCTTAGAAAGTTTATAAAATGAGTAACTACTACTCTGTAATGCATCAGTATTTATTAAAAATGAGTTAATCAATAAAATAAGAATGCATTACATAATATATAAAGAATAGAAAGAACATATCACATACCACCTTTAAACTATCTTTATAAACATCTCTGACTTTTAAAGTAGCGTTATTTAAAGTTTTACATGCATCACTCCATATAGTATAATTATGACCTTTTACCATATAATAATTGTTAATTCCATTTTCTTTCTGGTTCCTGATATCTATATCTATCTATCTATCTATCTATCTATCTATCTATCTTGAAAACCATGTTTCTGAAAAATGACAATATTTAACAACTTATAATATAGCTCTAACATATTTACTGAGAGTCTCAGTAAGCTCCCCTGCAGGTAAAACATGCTAAAAAAATACAAAGAAGGTATTTATAATGAGCCGAGCAGCAACATTTTTAGACATAGCTAATCGTGTCTATTTGACGATTTATTCTACAGCAGCTACAGGATAAAAACTGCCTTTGTATCCAATTTAAAAACATGAATGTTCTTCCTTTTACCCTCGAGCTTGAAGACGATTTACAGAAGTAGGCCAGCATGAAGCATTGCCACAATAAACTGTTGTTTTACTTCCCTTTTGTACCAAAAATTAGAAAAACACTGCAATGCTGTTGAGCCATAAAATATATGAGCAATAAAACAAATGCAAGCTATCAGGTTTATTTAATTTCTACTGTTACCATCATTATTCAGAGACTTCTTTAAGTCATTCCTATATTAGAGAATAATTTATTTTAAAAAATACTACCATTGAAATAACAGAATTTCCCACCCCACAAGCTCAGTTTTGTCTGGAAGTTGCCTCATAAAGCAAAATGCAAGGAAGTTTTTTTTTACTTGCTTCATATGATTTGAACATAATTTTCTTTTGCAAAAGTAGGAATCCATGCATATACTGTCGTAATATATTTTGTGTGATCTTTGGTTTAATCTAAGATGGTGGTAGGGTTAACCATTGAACATGATCATTTGTGTCCAGTACATCTTCAATGGTCTCCCCTTCTATCACACTTTCCCTCTCACCCACCCCTTCTTCTGGTGGTCAAATCAACTTTCCTCACTACCTTTCTCTTGAGTAATATGAGTATATTAGCCCACCATACTCATTTTCAGTCATCCACTGAAGAAAATGGAAATCTTCTATGTGCTTTTTAATCTTTTTATTGTCTTATTATGTGACCTGTATATACTTTCTGATCAGTTTTGTCAATTATTTTTATGTTTTTTCAAATGTGTTCTTTCTTTCACCTTTCCCATCTGTCACTTCCTTATCTATACACATTATGACTATCCTCATTTAGCACACTTGTATATTCATGAATTTAGTTCCCATGCTTTAGTGAAATAACACCAATTTTCCTGTCAACTACCACAGCGTATTAAGTGTGAATATTTATGTAAATCATAAAATTGCTTCTAGATCTTCATCCCATAACTGCTTTCTAAGCAAAAGATGCATGCTGTAATCAGTGACCAATCTCCTCACTTCTTTCAGAGTCCCTGGTGATTGGTCCTGTGCATCAGTCTCTCAGTTGGTTCATGGTCAGCATTGTAAGTGGGTGGGGGGGGTGCATGCTGCCTCCCACTGCTTCCTCTGAGAAGGATTAACTTTTGCAAATCCAACATAAAACATGGAAAAGAATTCATATTCATCAGTTGGTTTTTTTAGGATGGTAACAGGGAAATTTCCCATAAGGGAAATTGACTCACACACACACACACAAAATAATTATATATACTATATACGATAGTATAATAGGCTAAATATGAATATATATGAATAAATCATAGTATAATATATTGATGTACATATATGAATGCACTGATGTATAATATATTAATGTATATAATATATAATATATTAAGGTATTATAATGCATTGCATGTTATACATGTATACAGTAGTATACAGTATATTTGTATAAGTGAGGTATATTTATATGTAATAGTTATGATATAATATTTAATATTATTTCATAATAACATGTATAATATAAATATTATATAATATAAAATATTATAGTTCACATAATATTATAGTTCATATTATAGTAATATTATATTTATAATATATATAACATATATATTATAGTAATATTATAGTTCATATAAAATTGACATGGTAATTATTTACTAAATATTATAATATATTATCAACCTGTGTATAGAAATTGCTCAAATACCTTTACAACATATAGAATCTATGTATCTATGTATCTATCTATGAATCTATGCATCTATCTATCTATCTATCTATCTTTCTATCTATCTGTCTACACAAGCCTGAGAGAAGAGCGAGGACCCACCATCCCTCTAGAAAGCAACCTGGTCGAGGTGACTGAGCAGAGTAGACCCCACACTGAGATCGATGGCACCTGACATGACGATCTTGCAGTGCAAGCAAGGGATGGGGACTGGTGGATTCTCATTTGCTGGAGTCCAGACTCTGCTCTTCGCTTACAGGAGAAAGAAGAAAGGCAGGCTGATGGAGTGGATGGAGCCACGTTCTTACTCTCCATCCTGGAGCCTCTGCCGTGCCAGCCACAGCTGCTGGGAGCAGAAAGGAAGGCCGAGGCAGAGCAGGGTTCCAGGACCTCAATGCGCAGTGAAATGTGAGCAGCCTACTTCTGTAGGCACTGGATGTAGTGGGGAATGAGTATCCACTTCTCAAATTTGAATTTGAAGGTGTGTACGACATGGCTTCTCTACGCTCAATGGGTTGGCATGCCAAGGACGGTAGCAGGATGGCAGAGCGCAGGGCACAGCCCAGGACAGGTCCCTGGGCAGGAGGTGCCTACGGATGGGGAGAGAGGACTTGGGGGGAAAACCACGCAACTTTGAAGCTGTGGAATGACTGAGCACCATCACCATCTCCTACCTCAGGGTCTCAGCCCACCAAAAGGGGATTGGAGAACAGTATTTGTTTCCTATTGGTAACGTAACCAATGAGCACAATTTCTAGGCCCTACAATATTATGAATTTATTATCCTAGTTGTCTGACGATCAGAAGAATGGAGTGTGTCACATTAAGCAAAAGTGATGGTTTTGGCAGAGCTGTGTCTTTGCATGGGGGTTCTGAGGAAAAACCCTCAGTGTGCTAGCTCCTAGAGGCTGACTGCATCTTTCAGGACGTAGTCTCTCTCTATCTCCTTCCAGACTGTAAGGACTTATCTCTTATTTCATATATCATGACTAGTTGTGATTTCGTAACTCATCTCAAAATTCCAGTTTAATGTGCTAGATTCTCTTATCTCGAGGCATATGATCCTACATCAGTGCTCTGAAAACAATTCTTGCATTAGAAATAAAATGGGAAATACCTCCTGATAAAATTTGTAAAAGTAAGCTAATACACAAGTTTTTATCATGTACACACAGCTTAAAATGGCAAAAGAAATGTGGATTATATCATGATTTGTAACCAATATTTCACAATTGACATTGAAGTTATATATAATGTTCAAAAAAGTGCAAAAAGGAAAAATAACAAGTTTCAGATAATACTGACAATAATTATTAGTGTAGTGGAAGCGTACATTATTTAAACTTTTCTGCATTTATGTATTCTTTAAAAAATGTTGTTCACATTTGGGTAAATGCCCAAAAGTGGGATTGCTGGGTCATAGGGAAGCTCTATGTGGAGTCTTTTGAGGAACTTCCATACTACTTTCCAAAGTGATTGAACAAGTCTCATTCGCACCAACAATGAAGTAAGGTTCCCTTATGTGAACATCCCTTCCAGCATCTGTTGTTACTAGAGTTCTTGATTTTAGCCATTCTAACTGGGGTGAGGTGGTATCTCAATGTTGGTTTGATTTGCATTTCTTTTATGGCTAGGGATGTTGAGCATTTCTTCATGTGTTTATTGGCCATCCTTCTTTCCTCTTCAGAGAAGTTTCTCTTTAAGTCTTTAGCCCACTTATTTATTGGGCAGTTGTTTCTTTGAGGATTTGTTGTTGGGGGATTTAATTTTTTGAGTTCCAGGTATATTTTAGGTATGAGACCCTTGTCGGTTGTATGGCTAGTGAAGATCTTCTCCCAATCCATGGGCTTTCTATTGATCTTGCTAGCTATGTCCTTTGCCATGCAGAAGCTCTGCAACTTCATGCAATCTCATTTGTCCAACCTTTCTTTAATTTGTTGTGTTTCCGGGTCTCTATTCAGAAAATTTCAGCCTGTGCCAACAAGACCTAGGGTTTCTCCTTCTCCATCCTGTAATGTTTTCAGAGTGTCTGCTTTGACTCTGAGGTATTTGATCCATTTGGAGTTGATTCTGGTTCAGGGTGATATATAAGGATCTAGCTTTAGTTTTCTACAAGTAGTTAACCAATTTTGCCAGCACACTTTACTGAAGAGGCTGTCTTTCTTCTATTCTATTTTTTTAGCTCCCTTATCAAAGATTACATGGCTATAGGTCTGTAGGTTCATTTCTGGGTTTTCAATTCTATTCCTTTGGTCCTGAGGTCTGTTCTTGTGCCAGTACCAAGCTGTTTTGATTACTGTGGCTTTATAGTAGAGTTTGAAATTTGGTATTGATATTCCTCCAGCAGTGTTCTTTCTGTTAAGGATCATTTTTTGCTATTTGGGGTCTTTTATTGTTCCATATGAATTTTTGGATTGCCTCTTCTATTTCCTTGAAGAATGAGGTTGGAATTTTGATAGGTATCACATTGAATTTGTAGATAGCCTTGGGAAGTATTGCCATTTTCACGATGTTAATCTCTCCAATCCAGGAGCATGGGAGTTTTTGCCACTTTCTAAGTTCTGTTTTGATTTCCTTTTTCAAGTTTTTAAAGTTTTCATCATAGAGGTCGAAGTAAGCCAGGCCCAAAGAACCATTGGTCCCATGGTTTCCCTTATTTGCAATATCTAGTATATGTCTGTGTCAAGCAGAAAAGGTCAGATAAGGTGATGTTAGGGAAATGAACCCTAAGATAGGTATTCAAATGATTTTTTTCTTTCATGTGATTGTTTCTAACACATTCATAAGATTATTTCTTTGTTGCTTTGTATGTCCCTCCCCCACAGTATAACCCCTGCTTTCACTGTATTTGATGTCGGTATAATTTGTGGAGGGGGAGGGAAAATTAAATCGTTTAACTAGGGATACAGGTGGACCCATTGCAACAATGAGATGTACAAGTTGTTATGTCAAAAACGAACTTTACAACTTTGGCGTGGGGGAGGATTGGGTGGGGGGTGGGGGGAGGGTTGGAAGGGATGGGAAGGGGAAACAAAGGAGAAGGCTACAATGCTTGATAAGAAATGTACTCATTATCTTGCTCATGTAATTGTAACCTCTCTGTACAGTATTTTCACAATAAAAAATGATGTTCACATAATACAAAAGAATAATAATGCCACTGAAGAGGGCAATTCAGTCGTAGAATACTCGTTTAGCATGCATGAGGCCCTAGGTTCTTTTCCAACGCAGGAAACAAAGATGTATACTACTTAAAATCATACTCTTCTGCATTTTTATCTCACCCATTTATTGAAATTAAATTTAGCATACTAACATGGGGACTAAAAATTGCTCAACGACCCATGTATTTTAATAAGTGATTCAACAAAATGACAAATTGTCTTGAGTTCAGTGTTACTCACTTCACACTGGACTCAAGTCTCTGAAGTCGTCAATCTCCCTTGCATGTGGCTGAATAGTATTGCAAGAAAAGCAGTAGCAAAACTTCCACAGCTAATGGAGAAAGATCTTACAACATTGCTGATGGTTTGTCTATGGTCAGGGAAAGCAATTAATGTAGATCTGTTTATTTAAGACGACCATCATATGTACAATACCTATGTACATACTACCATATAAAATGATGCTAATTGAAATGAACTCCAAGGCTTGGAAAGAAAAGGTTTTTTATTGGTTGTTGATCTTGTTGTTGCCAATGTACTGTAACTAGTTCTTCTTTTTATTTTATTTCATTTTTTTCTTTTCCCATTGGTTTATCCATAGCAATCATTGTCTTTGATTCTTGTATCATGCATCTTGTGTATACATTTATCTAATTTGGGGAGAGGAAGGAAAATAACAAAATGCTGAATCAACGACAAAAGATGACTCATTGTAACAATGATACTCGCAAGACACTATGTTGGATACTCACAAGGCACTATGTCAAAAATGAACTTTACAAGAATAGTGGGAGCAAAACAAAGGAGTAGGTAACAATGCTCAACAAGAAACATGCTCCTTACCTTACTCATGGAACTGTAACCCCTCTGTACAGCATATTTACAATAAAATAAACTCCTAATAAATAAATAAATTTTTAAAAAGATCATATTACTGAGTTATAGAATCTGAAGGGAAGCATTTTCCTTGTGACACATGATCTGTGGACTATTCCGTCAAATTGTTACAACCTCAATTCTGTTTCATATGTAGCAACTATAGTGATATTTTAGAAAACTAAATAATGGTATATCTAATCTCTATGCCTTCTTATTAATATTTTCTTATAGTCTCCTACCAGAAGTAGAATGGATCCCATTATTGTCCTGTTCTGAAGCTTTCTATATTGTATCTTGTCAGTATCCAGGACCTTAAGTTCCTCATGACCTTCTTTCTGTGATTTATGTAACTCTCTATCAAAACCTGGAGTATTTTGTAAGACTAGTCACAGAGTTTAAGGACAGAGATTATTATCTGGAATGGTTATTTGTTCAGTTATAGTGCTCTGATTGGTGCCCCACATAAAATTCAGTGAATATTTAAACTAAAAAGTGAATGAGTGAATGAACTTAGTATAACAAAACATAGACAAAGCAAAATACTTTCATTTGGGAGATAGAATATTAACATAATTTTCACTGATATAGCAATATAGACACTAAAACAGCTGGGTAAGGTTAGCTCCTTCATTATGACTGTAACAACACTCTTCTCATCCTAATATTCTACAATGGACAAATCTCCTTCTCAGACACACTGAATCTGATTGTAGTAACAATGTTGTTCTGAAGTATCTGTGATTTCCTCTTGGAAGCTACCAACCCTGTTTTGTAGGGGGGGGTGGGATGAGTGGAGAGAATAGGGTGGGCAAATACAGTGACAACAGTCAATGTCCATATGTGGAAATGGAGCCCAGTAAGGTGAGGAAATTGGTGGGGTGGGAGGGAGGAGAGGGATGGGGAAGGGGAGGCCCATGGAAAAGTGACACCAATCAAGATGCATTGTATACATTAATTGATATGTTAAATGGAAACGCCTTTGTACAACTCTGTAAAGATAACCACAAAAACATAAGCAATAACAAAGAAGGAGACATAGCTCAACTTCATTGAACCATAGGGGCTGGTGCCATCTAAATGCTGGCATGGGAAGAAGTATGAAGCCTACCTTTTATACTGGTTAGCTTTTCCCAGAAGACCAACCTTTTCCATATTTTTCCAACAGGATATATATATATATATATATATATATATATATACATATATATATGTATATATATACATACACACACACACATACACTCACACACTTACACATACACACATATACACAAATACATACACACACACACATACACTCACACACTCACACACACACACACACACACACACACACATATCTTTATAACTTGGATCAAGGTTCTGAGCAAACATGCTTTCTTAGGTTCCCAGAGGGACTGGGACATAGAAGAAATATCTTACTTGACACATATGTTCCAATGAGACAGCTTCCAGGGTTATCAAACACTTTCCATGTCCTCAAACTGGAAAGAGACTTTTGAAGAAGATATCATGCATTTCAAATTATGCATGGAAACAAGTGCCCATTAGACCTTTTCTACAGAAAATATTCTAAGCAAAGAGAGGTCAAGGGATGACAGTAGGAAGGAAACTTTCTAAAGCTTAATCTCCCAGAGGGACCGTTATGTCCATCTTGCTCAATAATAACTTTATTTATAATCTTTGAAGTAGAGAACTCTAAAATGTCAACTATTCTTTTTTTTAGTGTCATAAAAACAATACCTGGGCGTGTTGATGTGCAATGTGAGGGAAATAAGGGAAAGGTTAGGAGGGACTAGAATTTGCAGCTGTGATCAGGCTGGCTGGACTTTAATGACGGACCATCTGTATTTGGAATATACATCCGTTGGAAACTTAACTGCTGTAACAATGATGCGGATAGTTGGGAAGTTTTGAATCCTCTAAGAGCAATTAAACATCAGATTTGTTGGTCAGTGATTTGATGGCTGAGAAGACAGAAATTTTAAAGCCCCTTTTTATGTAGTCAAATGGACATTTAACGCCAACTTGTACTGACTGTGTTGTTCCTTACCTCCTGTCCACCCATACTTTCTTTGGCTATAAAAAGGGTTGAATGACAATGAGATGTACAAGTCGTTATGTTGAAAAACGAACTTTACAACCTTGCTGGGAAGGGGGGGAACAAAGGAGGAGGCAAAAATGCTTGATAAGAAATGTACTCATTATCTTGCCCATGTAATTGTAACCCCTCTGTATGGTATTTTCACAATAAAAAAAAGAAAAGAAAAGAAAAAAAGGGTTGAATGCCTTGGACTCTCCAAAGTCTGTCCCATTCCATCCAACTTATAATACTAAAGCATTCCTCTTCATTGCTAATTAGGCCTATTATCTCCAGATCCCAGGGGAAGGCAAGGAACATGCTATTAGTTTAATCACTAACAAACCCTTTACTAGACCTGTATACCAAGTTCTTTAATTAATATTGCTCTCTTTGCTGATGGTAAAGTGCTAAAAAAGACATGTTTAATGGAAACAGTAAAATATGGGGCAGTAAAATAATAAAAGCATACTATTTAATTGTTTACATTCACAAGCCTGTACTTTAAAAAAAAGATTGATTAAAAATGAGAGATATAGCTTCCACAGTTTATGATCATTTATAACATGTAACATTACTTAACAGTTCCCATTTTTATCTCTCTATTTATTTTCTATATTCTCCCCCTTTGTAATGAGGTCTTTGCCACTCTAAGCTTGTTTATTTTTTTTCTGTGTCCTAAAAGGTTCATTGTGCAACTTGATTTCTTCCTTGATCCAATGGTTGTTTGACATTATGTTGATTAATGTTTTCTGTTATTGATTTCCCATTTCATTCTATTATGGCCAGAAAAGAATACTTAACAAACTTATGGTTTAAAATCTATTGAGATACTTTTGTGACAGACTCTCTCATCCATATGCAGCAACAGTCACCATAGGCTTGAGAAGATGATGTGTTCTGGTGCTGAGTGGTAGTGGCTGAGTTGATCAGCACTTAGGGGAGTGCTAAGTTGCTGTTGAGTTCATTGGGTCTGTAGTGAATTTCAAGTCCCATCTCCAAAAACTTTTAACACTTCCTGGAAGACTAATATATCATTATATTAGAAATGCTAACTAGAATAATTATACAATAAGTATAAAATGTATCTCAGTGAAAAAGGGAGATTCAAATTATGTCTGCTGTAGCTGACATAAACTTACTTGTAAAGAAAACGTCACAAATGCCCCCAAATTGCCTCAAAACTAGTTAATATATTCATTAATAATAGATGACAAAAAATAAACATAATCCAATTTACAATAATAAATAAGAATACCTAATAATGAACTTAACTAAGGAGGCAAAAGATTCACTAAATAAAATATTCCCAAAAGTAGAGGAATTGGGCAGACATCTGATGTTTCTGGTTTGGAAGCCTTAAGAACAGGGAACTCAGATTCCATACAATCACTATCAAAATCACAATGACATTGGCTTTGCAATATTAGGAAACTCAATCCTAGCATTCATATGGACTTGGACAAAATAATTCAATATTAAGACAAAAGAACCAAGATGTAGACAGCATTCAACTGAGTTTCAAAGTAATTTATAAAGCTATAGCAATTCGTGAAGTATGGTATCAGCATAAAGTATGACATAAAGATCAACAGAAAAGAATAGATAACCACAGATTAAACCCAATCAGGTATTCTGAACTATTTCTTGACAATGAAAAATGAATGGTTTGGTGGGGAAGTTAGTTATTGACATAGGTAAAGACTCAAGTCAACCCCTGTTATATTTGTCATCACTGTCTGCAGAAAGCACAGGGTATTACATAAAAGCTTGCAGGAATACAGGGTCCACAAGAACGGCTCACACACGTAGGAAGGTTGGGAAATCTGACAAAGCTGAATATACTGATGCAAGAACCAGAAAGTCTAATGTCTGAAGAAAAACTGACAGTGCATATCAAATTTCCTTAAGGATACATTCTCTAAATGCATCAGCATGTACACTGTCCATTTTAACTCTAATTATGTTCATAGCTATATATCATTTTTTTTTATTCAGGTCATGGGGCCTGAACTCTGGGCCTGGGTGCTGTCCCTCAGCTCTTCAGCTCAAGGCTAGCACTCTACCACTTGGGTCACAGTGCCACTTCTGCTTTTTCTGTTTAGGTGGTGCTGAGGAATCCATCCTAGGGCTTCATGCATGCAAGGCAAGCACTCTACCACTGAGCCACCTTCCCAGCCCCAGCTATATATCATTTTAAACTAGCAGCTGACATCATGCTCGATACAGAACCATTAGCCATATCCACAATAAAAACAAGATCAGAAGAATAAGGTCATTGATTCCATAGCAAGGTTCTTGGCATCACAGTAAGTTTTTGACAGGGATGTTAAGTAGAAAATTTAAGTGCTAAGGACAGAAAAAAAGAAAAAAGAAATAGGAATAGTCACTGACATCACTAGCTCTGGAGTCACGCCTTCTGGAGAAATTTCAGAGACCTAACTTCTGTTTTATGTCACCAAGTTCTAGTTGAAAATATGTAACATTTTAAGTTTCAAAAGACACAAAAATATTTTCACATTCAGAGGGAAAGGGATGAGAAGATAAAGGAAAATGTCAAGCAAGTGTGTTGGTTTATATGGAGAATGCCTTCTGGAGAGTTTCTTAGTCGTCTGCAGTGCTGGAAATATTTTCCAGTGAGCTGACTATTGTTTATTTCCATCCAAATGCCTGCGGCAAATGTGAGGTCAGCAATGTATACAAATGTCTTGAACACGTCACGTGCATTCTTGCCAATTGAATATGCCTAAAATACATGTACATACATCTATTTCAGAATTATATTCAAATACTACTATAGTAACGCTTTTCTAATTTCAAAAATGCAAAATTGTTTTTCTATTTTTTTCCAATTTCTTTTGTAAGATATTTAAAGCCAGCAAACTTCCCCCGTGACTCAGGTGCTATGGCTTGACCTTCTTTGATGCTGCTTTAGTTTTCTTTTCCTTTGTGTTTTCACATTTATCTGTCTTGGAAGAGTAAGAGGGGGCATAGAAATGGAGGACAAAGACAGCAGTGGTACTCACTAGATGCTATGATGAAAATGAATTATGCAACTTGTGGGTGGGAACAGGAGGGAAAAACTGGGAGAGAGTGAGAAGAGGGGTGATACCATTCAGAAAGAAATGCGTTCTTTATCTGACTTTTTTGTGTAAAAATGCCATACAGCGGAGTTACAATTACATGAGCAAGGTAATGAGTACAGTGCATTTCTTATCAAGCATTGTTGGCTCCTCCTTTGTTTCCCCTTCCTATCCCTTCCCCCCCAACCCTTGCACCAAAGTTGTAAAGTTCATTTTCGACATAACATCTTGTACATTGCATTGTTATGCAACTTCAACCCCTGGTACATCACCTCTACAAAAAACAAAAGTCATGAAAAAGAAATGTGTATCTTTCAGAAAAAGAAAAATAAATGAATAAAATCATTGTTAAATGAAAAAAAAGATAATGTTTTATCCTAAGTTCCATAGTCTATGTCTCTTTATAGATATATATTTTATTGTAAAAAATATTGTACACCGGGGCTACAGTTACATGAATAGGGTAATGAGTACATTTCCTATTGAGCATTGTTTCCCCTCCTTTGATTTTCCCCTACCATCCCTTCCTTCGCTACTTCCTCCCCCCTCCACAAAGTTGTAAATTTCATTTTCAATATAGTTTCTTGTACATCTCATCGTTAGAATGGGTCAACTGGTATACTTATTTCAGCATTTTGTTATTTTCTTTCCCCTTCCCAAACTAGAAAAATATATATACAAGATGAAGGGCGCTGAAATCAAATACAGTGAAAACAGGGGTCATACCATGGGGGAAGAACAGACAAAAGAAACAAAAAAATCACATAGTACATTATAAAGATATTAAAAACAACAGCAAGAAAGATAAAACCACTTGTGTCCCTATCTTGGGGTTCAATTCGCTTAGCATCATCTTATAAGGTCAAGATCAATAGTCTATGTTTCTTGACAGTACAAAATAAAACATGTTCTTGCTCATCACCCTCATCTACTTTTCCTTTTGTATAAGCACACATCCAAGAATATACACAAATTTATTCTACTAATATATCCTGATATGTTTATTTTATGAACATGTATTGTTGTATTTAATTTATTTATTCAATTTTACCTTACAATCAATTTCAAAAGCATGAGGGTAGGATTCCTTGACCTATCTTCAAAAAATCAGAAAGTCCCTATAACCAAATATTAATGCATCAATAATTGGGTGTCAGGGGCTTTCTGTGATCTTTGAGGGGTTTGGGCCAATGCTCTTGGGTTCCATTCTTCAAGGGCTTTGCATCTTGTGAAGCACACATGGACAGCATCTGTCTATCTGTCCATTGACATAACTCATTTCTTTGTTACTTTGGTTGTGTATGTTTGGAATTCATCATTTTTTTTGCAGAAGATATATGCAAACAACCATACCAATCACAGGGAAAGATGGTAGTTACTATCTAGATGGAGCCTGGTGCAGGGCTCTGAATATGAAATCAGTCTTTTCCATTATGAGTAGAAACTTCCACACATTTTCTTTACCCTGGTCCATTGGCTCTACGTGGGTGCATCACTGAGATGAATGCTCAGTTTTAGAGCATTGTAGAATGGTCTAACTCACCAGAAAACTTGCAGTGACATTTTCTTTTTTTTTTTAATTTTATTTTATTTTATTTGTGAACATACTGTACAGAGGGGTTACAATTGCATGGGCAGGATAATGTGTACATTTCTTACCAAGCATTGCAGCCTCCTCCTTTGTTTACCCGTCCCATCCCTTCCCAGCCTCCCCCCTCCCCCCCATCCCAATCCTTCTCCTTCCCCCCTCCCCCCCTCCCCCCCTCCCCCGCACCGAGTTGTAAAGCTCGTTTTGGACATGACAACTTGTACTTCTCATTGTTGCATCAGATCCACCTGTATCCTTAAACAACTGGTTTTTCCCCATCTCCTCCACAAGTTATACTGACATCAAATATAGTGAAAGCAGGGGTTATACTGTGGGGGAGGGACATACAAAGCAACAAAGAGATAATCTTATAAATGCGTTAGAAACACAAGCATGAAAGAAATGCAGTGACATTTTCTGTAGTAGAACCCTGCTGATTAATCAAAGATTAAAAGAATTTATGAGGCTCTTTTAGTACATTCTGCTTCTGCCACTGAATAAGGATAAAATTATGCTCAATTTAATTTTTATTGTCAGCCATTTTATTCTTAATTCTTTGGAAGTTGAGGGTCACTTCCTATAATGATAATATTAAATTCACAAGAGCATTATTTTCTTTACCTTCCCACCTTATCTCCATGCTTCCAAAACACAGGTACTTCTCTCAATTAGTGATAATTAAGTGCTTTCTTCTGAGACCAAAACAAGATACATGGGAAATAGAAGGAGGGAGACAAACTTTTAAGTCTGATTACTATATTAACAGTGCCCAAAGGAAAGTCAATTTATGCCAATAAAAGACTGGAGATATTACTAAATGCAGAATGAGTTAAATGGAAGATAAGAAAACAAAGACAACATTAATGGCTGAAACAAAAATTCTGAGATTTACCAAGCTTTAACCGTGATGGTGACATTAAAAAAATGGTCTGTGTTCTCTCTTCTTTTCTATTCAGATTGTAAACACACATGATTATTAAAAAAAACACACAGATGAGGTAATAATTTGCCAAAGATTAGCAATGGAGATTCCTCTGGTTTTGATATCTTTTAATAAGCGAAAAAAAGTCAACTTTGTCCTCTCTGGCAATGTTTATATTGAATAGAATTTTTATTGTTTCAGCATACATTGAATACATTTCCAAATTACATCAAGCCACCTTTACCTTCCCACCTTATCTCCATGCTTCTAAAACACAGGTACTTCTCTCAATTAGTGATAATTAAGTGCTTTCTTCTGAGCCCAAAACAAGTTACATGGGAAATAGGAGGAGGGAGACAAACATTTGAGTCTGATTACTATATTTACAGTGTTGAAAGGAAAGTCAATTTATGCCAGTGCTTCATTCATGAAAGGCAAGCTCTCTACCACTGAACTATCTTCCCAGTCAAAGTTAATCAGTGTTATACCTGGGCATTGTGGCACATGCTTGTAGTCCCAGCAGATAAAGAATGAAGCAGAAGGAAAGCAAGATCACAAGGTGAAGATTAACATGGCTTATATATAACGATTTGTCTAGAAAAGGAAAAGGAAGAATTAATTTAAGTGTGTGTGTGTGTGTGTGTGTGTGTGTGTGTGTGTGTGTGTGACTGTGTGTGACTGTGTGTGCTGGTACCTTTTCTTAAACTCAGGACCTCACACCCTCTTTCAAATGACTTGCCCATGGTTGTCAATTACCACTTTAGTTATGTCTCTAGCCCTGATTTTGATTGATTAATTGAAATAAGGTATCCAGATCTTTTCTGCCTTGACTGGCTTTGAACCACAATCTTCTGATGTCAGAAGTAGCTAGGGTACAGAAATAAGCCACCTGTGCTCAGCTAGTTTTATGATACACACTTTGACAGTTCTATTTTATTTCCAAAGAAAGGCAATATTATTTAATCATAAAGTCTAGTTTCTGGAATTTAAAAAATCAGAGTAGAAATTGGTATTAGATGAAATCTAAGATCATTTCATTTGAGTCACAAGTTTTGTAAAATATTGGGAGGTATTTCTTTTTGTCTTAAGACTGCTCCCACAGAGTGAAAGTATAACTTGAAATTGCTAGTATATAACAACACTTGAGGATATTTAGGTATGTGGCTGTTCACAGACAGCACTTGTGTGTGCAGAGCCTTTGCTTGGAGCCACATTCACAGATTCTTCTCCAGCTCTGAATGAGACTGTGCAGCCTGAGTTCAGATATGGGAAGCATGATCCCACGAGTTAGCCTCAGCCTTTTACTCAGCCTCCTCTCTTCCTCCCTAGCAGCTTACTTGGCATCAATAGGAATTTTTGCATTTATCATAAAAATCTGCACTTCACAGTACTTAAAAAGAAGTAAACACCCATTAAGACTCTGTTTGAAAAATGTTCAAGAAGAACTGATGTTCTATTGAAATGTCCTATGTGCAATTCTATGCTGAAAACAAAGATGGCCAATAGACACATGAAGAAATGCTCAACCTATCCTGCCATAAAAGATATGCAAATCAAAACAACACTGAGATACTACCTCACCCCGGTTAGAATGACTATAATGAAGAAATCTAATAACAACAGATGCTGGAGCGGATGTGGACAGAAGGAAACCTGACTGCATTGTTGTGGGGAGTGTAAATTTGTTCAACCACTTTGGAAAGTAGTATGGAGGTTCCTCAAAAGACTCCATGTAGAGCTTCCCTATGACCCAGCAATCCCACTTTTGGGCAATTACCAGAATGATCACAAACAAGATCATACTAAAGCTACCAGCACAACTATGTTTATTGCAGCATTATTTACCATAGCTAAGGTATGGAACCAACCCAGATGCCCCTCAGTAGATGAATGAATCAAGAAAATAAAGTATATTTACACAATGGAATTCTATGCCTCCATCAGAAAGAATGACATTGTCCCATTTGTTAGGGAATGGAAAGACTTGGAAAAAATTATATTAAGTAAAGTAAGCCAGGCCCAAAGAAACATAGGTCCCATGGTTTCCCTTATTTGCAATAACTAGTATATGTCTGAGACAAGCAGAAATGGTCAGATAAGTTGATGTTAGATGATATGAACCCCAAGATAAGGACTCAAAAGGTATTTCTTTGATGTTAGTAAAATTTGTGGAGGGGAAGGGAAAAAAAATTGTTTAAATAGGGATACAGGTGGACCCATTGCAACCATGAGATATACAAGACATTATGAGGAAAAATAAACTTTACAACTTTGGTGGGGGGGGGATTGGGAGGGCAGGGATGGTAAGGGGAAACAAAGGTGGAGTCAACAATGCTTGATAAGAAATGTACTCATTACTTTGCTCATGTAATTGTAACCCGTCTGTAAGGTATTTTCACAATAAAAATTACATATATATATATATATATATATATATATATATATATGAAAACAGTCTTTCAAAGAATACACTTAGAATCACACTTTGTAACTGGGTGCTGGTGGCTTATGCCTGTAATCCTAGTTACTCAAGAAGCTTGGATCTGAGGATTGCAGGTCAAAGCCAGTCCTGGAAAGAAAGACTGTGAGACTCTTATCTGCCAATTAACTACTAGAAAATAGGAGGTGGAGTTGTTGCTCAAGTTGTAGATCTCTAGCCTTGAGCCAAATACTTCAGGGACAGTGCCCAGACCCTGATTTCTAACCCATAACTGACAAAAATTAAAGAAAGAAAGGAAAGGAAAGGAAAAGAAGAAAATAAATGAAGTCTACTTTGTAGCGAAATCCCAGTCCCAGTCCTGCTGAGGGGATACACAAAGCAATAGATCATTATTCCTGCCTGCATTGTGTCCCTGTCTCTCCAATTACAATGTTCCCTTTCTCTCCTGGTAACCAAGAACTGAAAATTGAATGACTCAGCTCTGACGTGTTGAATAAGGTTTGTGAACACCACCCAGCATGCTAATATTTCTCTTTTGTGTCTTCATTTCTGTGCATAAGAAAGGCATTTAACTTTCCTAACATGTTGCAGTGAAGAGACTAGAAGAGACACTTTGCAGACCGAACTTTGCAGTCACATGAAAAGATACTTCATAATTTTTTTTTCTGTTGGGAACACAAACACTTACAATAAATACAAACAGCCTAATTCCCTAAGTGTTGGCTATCCCGTGAGTTATCTCAAGATCGTAAAACACTTGTTTTATAAACTCTCTGCTTAGAAATCTTTGATGACAGTCAAAAACAAACTTTACAACTTTGGTGGTGTGGGGGGAGGAGAGCTGAGGGGGGTGGGGAGAGGATGGGATGAGAAGGGGAAACAAAGGAAGAGGCTACAATGCTTGATAAGAAATGTACTCATTATCTTGCCCATGTAATTGTAACCCCTCTGTACAGTATTTTCACAATAAAAAATAATAAAACAAAGAAACCTTTGATGACAGAAGCAGCAGAAGAAAAGAATATTTTAATGGGAAATCTACAACTATAAGTTCTGTATTCTAAGCAAAGATGAGAAAGCTTAATTTTCTGACCATTGTGAAAATTCTCAAAATTATTATTATTATTTTTAAGATTTAAAAGGATAGTTTATTATCTTGCCTTATCAACCCTTATTAACACAGAAAATAGAGATGAGATGAGCCTAATACCATTTCTCCAAATCCACTGTTTTTCATTCTAATAAACCTGTTTGAAAGCTAAGGGGGCATATTATTTATTATAATTAGTTCTCATGGAAACTTACCACAGACATGACTGCTTCAGAATTTAAATGAACTAGCAAAGCGGGGCTGGGAAGGTGGCTCAGTGGTAGAGTGCTTGCCTTGCATGCATGAGGCCCTGGGTTCAATTCCTCAGCACCACATAAGCAGAAAAAGCAGGAAGTCTCACTGTGACTCAAGTGGGAGAGGGCTAGTCTTGAGCTGAGGAGCCAAAGGACAGTGCCTAGGCACAAAGTTCAAGCCCCACAACTGACCAAAAAAGAAAAAAAGATACACAAATTATTATTTTTTTGCCTGTCCTGGGACTTGAACTCAGGCCTGGGCACCATCCCTGAGTTTCTTTTTGCTCAAGAATAACACTTTATCACTTGAGCCACTTTGGGCTTTTTCTGCTTATGTGGTACTGAGGAATCAAACCCAGGGCTTCATGCATGCTAGGTGAACACTCTACCACTAAGCCACCTTCCCAGACCGATCCTTAAAATTCTTAACAAAGAGGAAAATATCCCTTCTGAACTAAGTAGGGGCACACAGTGAACTGAAATGCAGACATTTCAAGAGAGTGTGCTGGAAAATATTTGCAAAGAAGAATCTGAACCTGAGTGCCTCCTGTAGAGGAATTGCTTATGGAAGGACTAAGTGTATTTACCAAAACATACTGGGGATTTGATATTAAAAAGGTGTTTTATATTCTTTTATATTACTCTGTCCTACAGATACAGGAAGACAATAGTTAATATGTCAGTGATGTATTCACGAGAACAGTTAACACAAGTTCTGAAGTAATGACTTGGCCTTCAAAAATGATGACTTTGAAACATTTGGATTATTACTGGTTTCGTTTTAATTGATGTGACAATTCCCTCTATATTTGATGGCAACATTTGGTACTGTGGTTTTAATTCAGAATGAATAACTCACAGATTTGACATATTAATTGAGAGACATCTGTCAGTCTCGGACAGAACCAATTATTAATTTTTTCTTCAATGTCAAAATACACAGGGCTTCCAAGACAGGCACTGATGGCTCATGCCTGTAATCCTAGTTCCATAGAAGGCAGAGAGCTGAGGAATCATGGTTCAAACCCAGCCCAGGCAATAATGTCCTTGAGTTTCTTATCTTCAATTAATCAAAAAAAAAAGCTGTAAGGAGAGCTGTGGCTCAAGTGGTAGAGCAATATGCTTGAGCACATACGCTCAGAGACAGCACACAGCCCCTGAGTTCAAGCCAGAGGATCAACAACAACAACAAAAATTAGATATGTGGTGATCAAATATAAAATAATCTTAGGAACTCTTCAATCATTTTTCTTTAAATTACCTATTTATAAAAACATATGCTATGTTAGCATGAAAAGTGTATTTTTAAACCTCTCTTTTTCATATAGACCAAGCAATAAAATGTATTACTTAGATATTTGTATTAAAAGAGGCTCATAGTTTTCTCCTCATTGAATTGCAAGTAATATTTATCTCCCTTTTAGTGAAATATGATAAAATTGATTTGCCTCTCGGAAAGATTTTGAAAGTTTCCTGTTATTCTGTCTATAGAATTTGGTTCAGAAATAAATATTTTTATACGAATCACCAATAATATATTCTGTGACAATTTCCCCAAGTTGGTTGTAACACATTGGTAGCAGCAGCTGATAAAAGCAACATTAAAGATTCCCAAAATAATGCCTTAAAGGATTCTCAACCAAACCAGAAGTGAAAGCATTTTAATTAATTCCACCCATTAACATTTTCTTTCTTTTCTTCTTTCCTTCTTTCTTTCTTTTTTCTTTCTTTCTTTCTTTCTTTCTTTCTTTCTTTCTTTCTTTCTTTCCTTTCTTTCTTTACCTCACTCCCTCCCTTCCTCCCTTCCTTCTTCCCTCCCTCCCTTCCTTCCTTTCTCTCTCTCTCTCCCTTCCTTCCTTCCTTCCTTCCTTTCTTTCTTTCTTTCTTTCCTTCTTTCTTACTTTCTTTCGTTCTTTCTTTTTGTAGATCGTGGTTCTTGAATTCTATTCATGGAGCACTATCCCTAAGCTTTTTCACTCAAGACTAGCACTCGATCACTTTGTGTCACAGCGCCACTTCTAGTTTTGTGGTGGTTCATTGGAGCTAAGTGTCTCATGGACTTTCCTTCCCAGGCTGACTTTGAACCACAATACTCAGATTTCAGCTTCTTGAGTATCTAGGATTATGGGTATGATGCTTCTGCTCCCAGTTTACAGTGCCTTTCATAATGTTCCTTTTCTTCCTCTTTTAATCACTGATTTAGTTTATTTTTTTCATTGACAAGAGAGCAATTTATTATTTCCTTCTTGGGCCAGCTAGAAAATGGAGAGAATTTTTTGCTTTATAGAACATTAAAAAATTACATATTTAATAAAAAATTCATTTTCTTTCTTTGCTGTAAACAATTTTTGCAGAAGTTGACAAGTGAAATACTCTATTCCCATTCCTTGCTATAAGCCATGTGTAAAGGTTTTGGTTGTTTGCTTTTGTACACACACTTACTTGACCATTGAGAACACATCCATATTGGAATTATGCTTCAAGGATCCACATAAGTATTCTCATCAGAAATACACACACACAAGCGTTGGTCTGAGAACCAGAACTTGCATTTCCCACTGACATTGAAGGCAGAGTTTCTCAGCTCACCCTTGGAGAAATATTGGATTGGAACTCTTTGATTTTGACCCCTGGGTCTGCCGTGTTCTCAGCAGAGAAACCTCAGGCATTACTAAAGATAGTTTAAGTCCCAGCTAACTCAGCTGCATGACAGAAATAATTCAGTTCTGATTCTTTAGAATTCTGGTAAGAATTCAATGAAGTAAGGTAGGAAAAACATTTAGCCAAAAGCTTCTGAAGAAGGGATCTGCTAATTTCTGCAAACATCATCATCATCCTTGTCCATCATCATCATGGAATAAACATTACTGAACATATATATATATATATATATGTATATATATACATATATATATATATATATATATATATATATATATAGTCAGTCGTGGGTCTTGAACTCTGGGCATGGGTGCTGAACCTGTGCTCTTCAGCTCAAAGCTAGTGTTCTACCACTTGAGCCACAGTACCATTTCCTGCTGAACATATTTTGAAGAAACATCTCTCATTATTCACTATTTATTCTGACAATATACTGTCTAAAATGACATTGGAATTTTGATATTACTTAAAATCCAATTTTGCTATTATGTTTTGAATATTTTATTAAATCGTTTAATTTTCCTAAAAAATAAAATCTTTAGAGCTACATTACTAAGGCAATGTTCTTTCTTTCTTTTAAAAATATAAACATTGAAACCTGTTAAGCTATTTTAAGGGAGTAAAACTAAATCTAAGGATTATATCTACCCTCAAAATTGAGCTAAAAGATACAGGAAAGGATCACAATGTATCACAATTTATTTATATTCAGTAGCAAAGTTGCACTTGTTTCTTCAAGAAAAAATTATACATTCTATGAGAGAACTCAGTCATATTGCTGTTTATTATCTCTTATGCCACAAGCGAGTGAACTGAAAGTTCGGAGGAAATCTTGGCCACATTTCTGAAATATTTATTATATATATTTATATGTACATAAGCATGCACATGCATATATATATATGCATATACACACAATACCTGTACATATGAACTATATGCACACAAGTACAAAGTACTCAAGGCAGACTAGCCTTGAGCACAATGGCTCAGGGACAGCACCCAGGTCCTGAGTTCAAGCCCCATTAGCATCTGGAATAGATGCCTTCTTCCTTTTATTGCCTGATATCACCAGTGGTTCTTGTCTTCCTGTCTATACCCAGCATTCCAACTTCACTCATCCAGAATATTCTCATAAATAGCACACTAAAAGTTACACACTAGCCAAGCAAATTGGGGATGAGTTGTGTTTTCATTATGACTAAGCCTGGATATACTGATATCCTCATAAATGCTGTGTTTATTCACTCACATCTCTTTCCTGCCCACGGAGAATTATGCTTTTTACAAGTTAAAAGAAACATATTGAAATAATGGAAGTGTTTTCCACCTTAACTGCATATCAGGTTGATAATGCTTATAGTAGTTCAAAGTCTTCTGATAATAAAAAGAAATATTTGAATTAATGAATTTTCATTTACAATTTTCTCTCACTTATAGAATAGATATATTTATGTGTTTTAATTTGCATCTTTTCCATCCTAGTTAATCGTTTATTCATTCACTGAACTATAGCAAGCGTAAGTCAAGGAAAATGAAATAAGCTTGAAATCTAGAAGATGATGTTTCTAGTATAAGATTTACAGGGAAGGACTGGGAAGGTGGCTTAGCGATAGAGTGCTTGCCTAGTGTGCATGAAGCCTTGGGTTTGATTCCTCAGTATACATAAACAGATAATGCCAGAAGTGGTGCTGTGGCACAAGTGGTAGAGCACTAGACTTGAGCAAAAACAGCTCAGGGACAGTGCTCAGGCCCTGAGTTCAAGCTCCAGGACTCGCAAAGAAAAAAAAATAGGGAAATGTCTACACAAAGCTGAGAAATGGAGGATACTGCTTTATAGTGAGATGCACTTCTTTTTGTTATCATAGCTTCAGATTTCATGTATTATCTGCAGACCGATGTCTGATTTAATGTATGAAGAGCAGCTCAGGTAGGAAACACTTCTTACGAACTCAGCATTTCTAACAAATTGAGAAAAGAAGACACAAAAGTACAAAACGTCAACATTATTAGGATACCTTTGTGGATACAATTTAAGTTGAGCTAGGTGGGTTTATTACCTTATGACTTCTAGACCAAGCCTGACAAAACCCCATTGGGTAGGCTTGAAGTTTGTAGAGCAAACACTTTTTCTGCTTATATTCTTACACTAGTTTGAAATGGAGATGGAAGAATAAACAAAAATCTCTTTCTTGCAGGCAAGCCCTCTCACTTAGAAAAAGCACAGGCCAATAGCTTAGCAACCAGGCAACCATACCACTGCATGAATGGAAAAGAAAGATAAGATATAGAGAAAATGTGTGTTTAGTGAACATTAAAGCCAGAAATATAAGACAGGTCATTGCCTAGCTTAGGAAGAATGAATAAGCATATATGAAAAAGGTAGCAAATCTAGATCTGATCTGTGGATATATTCATCCCTAGGTCTTGAACCTGATGTAGTACATACTATAATCATTGGTTATTGGATATCAAATTTGTCCTTGGATGAATTATATTTTTTTCAGTGCTCAATATTATAATAATCCTTACATAGAAAATAAACAAAATTATAAAATGTATTTGTCAGGTAGTACTTATTTAAAAGGGTATTTGTCAATCCTTCTATTATTTCCTAGATTTTGTTAAAGGAATGCAAGTGTTGGAGTGTTGTTGGATTAATGTCAACACTAGGTCAAGAGGCATATTTAAGATTCATAGAATGTTGGAGGGGATGTGGACAGAAGGGAACCTTACTTCATTGTTGGTGGGAGTGTAAACTTGTTCAACCATTTTGGAAAGTAGTATGGAGGTTCCTCAAAAGACTTCACATAGAGATCCCTTATGACCCAGCAATCCCACTTTTGGGCATTTACCCAAATGTTTACAAACAAGACCACACTAAAGCTATTTATTGCAGCATTATTTACTATAGCTAAGATATGGAACCAACCCAGATGCCCCTCAATAGATGAATGGATCAAGAAAATGTGGTATATATACACAATGGAATCTATGCCTCCATCAGAAAGAATGGCATTGCCCCATTTGTTAGGAAATGGAAAGACTTGGAAAAAAATTATATTAAGTGAAGCAAGCCAAGCCCAAAGAAACATAGGTCCTATGGTTTCCCTTATTTGCAATATCTAGTATATGTCTGAGTCAAGCAGGAAAGATCAGATAAGGTGATGTTAGGGAAATGAACCCTAAGATATGTTTTCAAATGTTTTTCTTCTTTCATGCGATTGTTTTCAACGCATTTATAATATTATTTCTTTGTTGCTTTGTATGTCCCTCCCCCACAGTATAACCTCTGCTTTCACTGTATTTAATGTCGGTATAATTTGTGGAGGGGAAGGGGAAAAACAAGTCGTTTAAATAAGCATTCAGGTGGACCCATTGCAACAATAAGAAGTACAAGTTGTTATGTTGAAAAACGAACTTTACAACTTTGGGGGAGCGGGGGGAGGATGGGTAGGGATGGGAAGGGGAAACAAAGGAGGAGGCTACAATGCTTGATAAGAAATGTACTCATTATCATGTAATTGTAACCCCTCTGCACAGTATTTTCACAATAAAAAATAAATAAAAATTTAAAAAAAGATTCATAGAATGTGTGTTATTTTAAAGAAGGAGAGAGTAGGGACAGAAGTTAATCATAACAGCGGACATTAGGATCTGAGTGTAAGCACAGAGAATCAGTAACACCCTCTGCTAACTGAAAAGGCCAAAGTCCTTTTAATGAACCACAAGTTCTCACAATTAATGTCTCTCTTTGCCTCTCTGCATTCATCTGCTATTACCTACCTCTCATTCTGTGTTTCACAGACATATATTTACCTCCTGACCTGTGCTTAGAGACAGGAGACCTGACTCCAACTTGCAACTCCACAGCTCACTCCTTCACTTTCTTCAAGAATTAGTTCATTTGTTTTTGTCAGTCATGGGGCTTGAACTCAGGGCCTGGGTGCTGTCCCTGATCTTTTCAGCTCAAGGCTAGTGCTCTACTGCTTAACCCACAGTGCCACTACTGGTTTTCTGGGAATCTTTTGAGGAACTTCCATACTAAATTCCAAAGTGGTTGAACAAGTTTACACTCCCACTAACAATGCAGTAAGGTTCCCTTCTGTCCACATCCCCTCCAGAATTTGTTACTATTAGAGTTCTTGATTATAGCCATTCTAACTAGGATGAGGTAGTATCTCAATGTTGTTTTGATTTGCATTTCTTTTATGGCAAGAGAGGTTGAGCATTTCTTCATGTGTGTATTGGCCATTCTTCTTTCGTCTTCAGAGAAGTGTCTCTTTAAGTCTTTAGCCCACTTATTTATTGGGCTGTTGTTTCTTTGAAGAGTTTTGTTGGGGGATTTAATTTTTTGAGTTCCAGGTATATTTTAGATATGAGACCCTTGTCCGCTGTATGGCTAGTGAAGATCTTTTCCCAATACTTGGGCTTTCTATTGATCTTACTAGCTATGTCCTTTACCATGCAGAAGCTCTGCAATTTCATGCAATCCCATTTGTCCAACAATTCTTTGATTTTGTTGTGTTTGCTCCCCTATGACCCAGCAATCCCACTTTTGGGCATTTACCCAAATGATCGCAAACAGGACCATACTAAAGCTACCAGCACAACTATGCTTATTGCAGCATGATTTATGATAGCTAAGATATGGAACCAACCCACATGCCTCTCAGTAGATGAATGGATCAAGAAAATGTGGTATATATATATACACAATGGAATTCTATGCCTCCATCAGAAAGAATGACATTGCCCCCATTTGTTAGGAAATGGAGAGACTTGGAAAAAATTATATTAAGTGAAGTAAGCCAGGCCCAAAGAAACATAGGTCCCATGGTTTCCCTTATTTGCAATAGCTAGTATATGTCTGAGACAAGCAGAAAAGATCAGATAAGTTGACGTTAGGTGAAATGAACTCCAAGATAAGTATTCAAATGTTTTTCTTTCATGCAATTGTTTCTAACATATTTATAGGATGATTTCTTTGTTCCTTTGTATGTCCCTCCCTCACAGTATAACCCCTGCCTTCACTGTATTTGAGTTGGTATAATTTGTGGAGGGGAAGGGAAAAAACAAATCATTTAAATAGGGATACTGGTGGACCTATTGCAACAATGAGATGTACAAGATGTTATGTCAAAAACGAACTTTACAACTTTGGTTCGGAGTGGTGGGGGAGAGGGTAGGGGATGTAGGATGGGGAGATGGGAAGGGATGGGAAGGGTAAACAAAGGAGGAGGCAACAATGCTTGATAAGAAATATACTCATCTTGCCCATGTAATTGTAACTCCTCTGTACGTTATTGTCACACAAAAAAATAGTCCCATGGACGTTCCTGCCTGGACTGGCTTTGGAACTGTGATCCTCAGATTTCAGCCTCCTGAGTAGCTAGGATTATAGATATGAGTTACTGGTGCCTGGCAGGAATTCGTTTTAATACTTGTAAACATTTATAAGATTATATATATGTGTGTGTGTATATACATATATGTATGTATATTTATATATATATACTTATATGTGTGCATCTTATGTATATGTACACATCTATATAGGAATGGGAACATTCAGGTCACCATATTGTATATGATGCTTTATGTAGGCATGAAATACCATGGTGAAAGCCCTTTGAGCAATTAACATGCAGTTTACCTAGAAATAGGATATGGGTACTAGTAGGAATAGGATATGGGTACTAGTAGAAGAGGTGGATGAATAAAGAGGGCGAAGGAAGGGAATATAGTCACCATAATCTAAGTACATTTTGCAAATACAACAAGAAAACTCAAGTGAGAGTGGTTTGGGGAGGGGAAGGGAACATGGGAGAAAGATGAAGCAAGTGACTCCGATCAAGATGCATTGTACCTTTAACTTGTGCAGGTAAGTAAAGGAGGAGGAGAAGGAGGAGGAGGAAGAGGAAGAAAGAAGAAGAGGGAAAAGAAGGAGAAAAAAACAAGGAGGAGGAGGAGGAAGAGGAGGAGGAGGAGGAGGAGCAAGAGGAGGAGGAAGAGGAGGAGGAGGAAGAGAAGAAGGAGGAGGAGAAGAAGAAGAAAATAGAATCTGTTTTAGTGTCATTTTCTCAGTGAAGACTCAGGCCCAACAAGGGCCTCCTTGGCCTCGCCATTTCTCTTCCATACAATTTATCACCTTTCACTCCATGCCGTGCTTATGTATTAGGTTAAGGTATGAATCCCCAATTAGAACATGGTCTTTGTGCCATCAAGGACTTTGTCATGAAACAGATGAGTGGGTGGTACGCACAGTGTGGTTAGGCCAAGGGCATTCAAGATATCCTCAGGATGCCGGGTGGGTTGTATCCGCCACAGTCCATCCCTGCTCATCAAGCAGCTAGCTCATCCCCAGGACCTACATTCGCATGGGGTTTGTCCCCACTGATAATGACAGAGCCTTGCCTGGAGCTGTCTCTCACTTTTCACTCTGTGCTCACATTTCTGGTCATTTTATGATGATTGGTTCGAGTTCTATTTAAACTTGTTTTTTTTTTCTTCCTTCAAAGTACCTTACACACACACACACACACACACACACAAACATCTTTGTCATCAGTCCATCCTGAGTCATCTCCACTGTCCTTTCTAGAGGAGATAGTACAAAAGCCAGATTCACATTTGCATCTTTAAAATATGCAGCCTTCCGGGTGGCAATTTACCCCCTGCAATCTCGTACTTATAACCATGCCTGTAATGTTCTTAACGTCGCCAACATACCTTGTAGAACGAAAGGAGAAGTGTATTTTTTTTCTACGACTGCTATTTTACCATCTCATTTTCTTTGATCTTATTTCACTTGATTTGCCTCTGTGGAGTGGCTTGCCTTGAAATTCCTCGTATCAGTGTCCTGTGGGCCTGTTGCTCATGCCTTGTCCTTTGTCTCTCTGTGTGTTAAATTATAGCAGGTGTGGAAGGCAGCCACCTGAAACACATCAGCTGCCGAAAAGGACTAGGCTCACGAAGAGGATGCTGGGAGGAAGATGGAAGCCAGGGCTTAACTGGCTCATGTTTCCGAATTGTTCGGTAGAAGTCCAGAAGCCAAGAATAAGAGCCAGATATAAACTTGTCAACATGCTGAGGTTTTACATCTGGGAGGAAAGATTTATTTTTAAGTCTTCACTGTCATCGTTCTGCTGGTGGTGTTAAGATCTGAGTGAGTGGTTTACTTCTGCAGTGTTCATTTTTGGATGAATACAAACGATCCTCTAACATCTTCCCACACTCGTGCTGGGTTTTCATTTTCATGGGTCCGTACGTACATACTTGTGTGAAATCTTCTCTATTCTTGGCTGGTTGGTGCTGTGACTTGCTTCTAATTAATAGAATTTGGCCAACGCAGGAAGGCGATTGTCACTGCCAACACTTCAGTTGTTATATAACATTCAATCTTGACAGTAGGCTTGCTCTAGAGATTCCTCTTGCTGGCTTGATGAGGTCCACAGATAAACTGAATAAACAGGCTTTCTGTGTGAAGCAAGAAAGATGTTAACAGCTACAGGTGACCTTTAACCCCTAGCCACCCACAACTGGGGCAGTCAAT
This sequence comes from Dipodomys ordii, assembly GCF_000151885.1. NCBI lineage: Eukaryota > Metazoa > Chordata > Mammalia > Rodentia > Heteromyidae > Dipodomys > Dipodomys ordii. The sequence continues at coordinate 7,183,850 of NW_012267246.1, read as the reverse complement.
CAAATGAGGGCGAGAAAACAAATCATGATAAACACCACAGAGATCTTGAAGGCAGAGACTTTCTCCACCAGGCCTTCAGATGAGAATTCAGTGGCCTTTACTGCTGCTTTTAAAGACCCCAATGGAGATAGTTGGAGCCAAGCAGAGTCCAGACCCCTGACTCAAGGAAAAAATGGTGATAATGTAAGTGATGATAATAAATTTATGTTGCCTTCACACTGAAGTTTGTGGTCATCTGCTACACAATGATAAACATCCAAGACCTGAGTAATTTTCCATAATAAAATAAAAAAACACAGACCAACAATAAAAAGAAGCAAGCATGTAATCTTAAAATGTGCCATCGGAAGAAAAGCTGTACCATGAGCCCTGATTTTTGCCATCCACATTTTATTATACTAGAATTTCGCTGCTGCCTGGCCCTTAATTAAGAGATATCTGTCAGAACGTTTCTGATTCTACCAGTACATTGAGATGAACCAATTAGATTTTTTTTATGCAATTTAGATGTTCATGAAACTAGGAAGATTCCTACAAGCACAAAAGAAGTTGTGAATCAATTTGATGGTGTACTTAAATGTATATAAATGCAATGTTCAACTTTACCCACATATAAGGTTGCAATTACTATGCCTTTCAAAATACAAGATACTTATTATTTTCAAAATAAAAGATAAATTGTCAAAGTATAATGGTGTATAGCAAACATGAAATAATATTTCTCTGTACCACATAGATTCAAAATACCTTTAGTGATCCCTACATTTATTATTAAAGTAACTCTAGGGAGAGATTTGTTTTAATGTTGGCATTTTTTCTGGCAGAAATAAGCAGATAGTAAGGGACCAGTACACTTAGTGAACTTGAAAAGATGTTTAGTAGTGAAATATGTTTCTTAAAATGGAGTCAAAGTTATAGAACAATACATGTGTGGTTGAGTTATGGAAATTGTTGATAGAAACCAAAAAGTAGATTTCCTTATGAGCAGGTGCATAGTAGGTTTGAGCTACTTATTATTTTGAAAAACTTTGAGTAGTACCTACCAGCAAAAGTGATCGATACCACTGATACCTAGGAAGAAATGTATTCATTAAAGATTTCACATATAGAGAAATATGATATATCCTTATTAATGTACTTAATTTTTCCCTGTCATGAGTGTATTTGATGTCACTCATTGCAACTTAAATTTCTATTGTGAGGAAAATGTACATAGTTCAAGTGGAAGATATTTTGGTATTAACTCTGAATATGTAAGACTGGACTAGACATTAAGTTTCTTTTATAAAGAAAGAAAAGCAACATTCACAGATGTCTCTGTGCAAAAAGCCATAGTGAATCCAACCTAGCCAACATAGACAAACACCATCACAAAGTTGAATTCTACACCAAAAATGAAGTTTGCCAAATGCCAACCCCAAAAACTTTGCCAACCTTAAAATGTGTCTTTGCTGAAGCTCCAGAAACTTTTCCCATGGTATTTTGAGAGTATTAATATTTAGGGCAGTTAGTGTGTGAAAACTTTGTGGTAGAAAAGAATATTGATTCATTTAAACTTTAAAATTTTTTTTGCAGGAGATTGATAGGATAGAATTGCCACAAGCTATGGTGGGCAAATTGATTGTGCTAACAAAAAGCAAACAGTTAGATGAGATGATGGTTAAGCTTTGCTTTTAAGAATAAACATGACTTGAAAAGCCAGAATGAATACCAGCCAGCAAAATACAATGCTCAGAAAAGTAGTCTATGAATGGCTCACAAGAGTGTCCTTATGGAATTATGTAACCATGGAGTTCATTCTAGAATGCTCCTTTCAACTTTTGTGGGGTAATAATATTAGAAGTTATTTTCACTCTATTAAACCAATGCCTTACCTCCACTTAAAATAGAATTAGATGTAAGGTATTATTTTCTTAATTTAAGATTTTTTATTAAAATTCTACACAAGCTGAGTGCTGGTAGCTCATGCCTATAATCCTAGCTCCTCAGAAGGCTGAGATCTGAGGATCACCGTTCAAAGCCAGTCTGGGCAGGAAAGTCCATGAGACTCTTTTTTTAAAATCAGTTTTTTTTATTGTGAAAGTACCATACAAAGGGGTTACAATTACATGAGCAAGGTAATGAGTACATTTCTTATCAAGCATTGTTGCCTTCTCCTTTGTTTCCTCTTACCATCCCTGCTCGCCCATCTCCCCCACTCCATCTCTCCCCCCCCCCGACCCTTCTGTAATAATCCACCAGAAAACCAGAAGAGGAGCTGTGGCTCAAGTAAAAGGGTGCTCACCTTGAGCTGAACAGCAGAGGTACAACACCCAGGCCCAGAGTTCAAGCCCCACTACCGACAAAAACAAAAACAAAAACCTTTACACAAATCCTTATCTGGTATTCACATCACTACCTAAAACTGGTTGTTCAACTGAAGTAGCCAACTTTGTCCAGTTCATAGGAGAGTTCTGTCCTTATTTTATCTCTATAAGTAAGCTGTCATCTTTAGCTGCTGTGCTGCATTCAAACAATGATGGAAAATGTTTGGGGAAAATAACTCATGTGTTCTTGTTGAACATGTGCCAACATTTTTCTTGTCAGAATTTCCCATGCAATAGTTAAGAAAAAACACCCCAACATTATTTCTATCCCATTTATACTATTTAGGGCATCCTAAGAATCTAGATTGTTTAAAGCTTAAAATAGCATTAATTAAATTACAGGACATTTTACATAAGGCCCTTGGGTAGCTTCAGCCTTTTGTAAACACCAGCAGTCTTAGACGCAAACCTTTCCATGAGCTCTGAGAATCCACTGTATTATTTTTTTGTCAGTCATAGATCTGAACTCTGGTGCTGGGTGCTATGCCTCAGATCTTCAGCTCAAGGCTAGTGTTCTGCCACTTTGAGCCACAGCACCACTTCCAACTTTTTCTGTTTCTGTAGTGCTGAGGAATTGAACCCAGGGCCTCATGCATACAAGGCAAGCACTCTACCACTGAGCCACCTTCCCAGCCCCTCCTCCACTGTACTTTTTGATAACGATTTTTTCCTGAATCTGTTACAAAGAGAGTGCCATGTAATAAATCATTTTTAGGATCTCAATGCAGTGGCTCATGTCTGTGATCTTACCAACTCCGGAGGCTGAGAAGATCTCAGCTTGAGGATAGCCTGGGTAGAAAAACTCATGAGATGATTTCTCACTCAGATGTCTGCATGCTATCATACACCGTTACCCAAGGTACGTGAAAGCTAGAGATTGACAAGATCACAGTTCTAAGCCAGTCTGAGCAGAAAAACCCATGAGATTCTACATGGTGTCATTTACCTGTTACCTCAAAGTTTGTGAGAGCTGGAGATTGAGAGGATCACAGTTCTAAGCCAGTCTAGGTAGAAAACTCTCTGGGATTCCACATCCCCAGAAAGATCCTGGTCATGATGATACATTCCTGTCATTCCAGTAGAGACAGAAGCCAAATGTGGCTCAGATAATTCAGATCAAGGCCTGGATGAAAATAAAGACCCTGTCTCAAATGTAACACACAAGGCTAGAGATACAGCTCAAATGACAGGAGCATCAGCCCAGCAAATAAGGAGTCTCAGAGAGGGGGAGAGAGAGAGAGACAGACAGACAGACAGACAGACAGACAGGCAGACAGACAGACAGAGACAGAGACAGAGACAGAGACAGAGACAGAGACAGAGAGGTGTAAAGAGAGACAGAGTACAAAGAACCACTTTGGAGGGAAATATGCAAATACTCAAATAATCCCTAAGCACTTTGAGTAAAAACAAAGAAATTACAGCACAAAGTTGACTTTTTGTGTCAACTTGGTTGGAAAATATCACTGATACCTTTTGTTGTTGTTTCTTGTTTGTTTTTTTTTTCCTGTGAACTCAGATTTTAACACTAATTTGTCAAAGAACTCTGAGGTAGAAATGGTTTGATAACGGTCTCAATTGTGATTGCCATGTTAGTGCATTCTCTGCTAAAGAACAGTAGTAATTGGATAGCCAATAAAGAAAGAAACATTACAAATAAATCAAATAACCACATATGAGCATGAGGTTTTATGTCTGAGCAAAACAGATCGGCTTCTCACTGTGGATGGGTCTCATTCCATCTGTTGAATGCATTTCTGGAACAAAAGACTCCTTGCATCAGTTTAAGAAGATATTATGCTGCCCACTGCCTTTGGACTCAAGTCTGTAAATACTTTCCTTGAGTGCAAAGCCTTCAGAAGAACACAGATTCTGAACCTGTACCTATACCCAGGTAAGTCATTTTTTGGATAAATCTCCCTGTCTCTCCCCTGAGTTTCTAGACACATAGGAGACTATTGACAGCCCCAGCTCTGCGGTTCTAAAGAGGCCATCTGAAGATAACAGCGTAAACACTGAGGGCACAAAATTCAGCTCTATACTCCCAATACAAAGTTAATTGTTGCCATATCACCATTCAGTGTCCATTAATACCTTGCTATCCTTCAAAAATCTCATATTTTTATGTTATTATTTCAATCAAGGATATTCACTTTTTTAGGTTGACTGTATATGGCAGTTACAAATACACATACATACATGTACACACACCACACACACAAACACACCACATGGCTGATCAATCCTGCTTCTAGTTCTATTGATTCTATTTCTCTTTAGAACTCTGAAGGATATGTTGGCTGTGTCACAGTGAATGACACCCAGTTACACTGAAAAAAAACAAAACAATTCTTTTTCTTTCCATAAAATAGAGAGGGTAGACTAAGTATTTGAAAGCACTTATAAAAAAATCTCTCATAGTTCCGGGAAGATGGCGGAGGAGAAGCTGGAATCTGAACAAGCTCTCGCATAGAAAGCAGTTTTAGAGTTCCAGTGAAGAGTCCTAAGCCAGAGAATCACACCAAGTGTACCATCACAGGACAGAGAGTTAGGCAAGAGAGGAGAAGCCAAGGCAAGGAGACACATCTGAGCGCTTGCCAGCAGCCGCAGCGGCAGGGTCGCAGCGGTGACCGCAGGGCACCCAAACCTGAGCCACAGAGAGTCCGGGACGAAGGAGCCAGATGCAGTGGGCCAGCGGATTCTACTCAACACCAGCAAGAACCAACAAGGAGCGGACATCTTCATCCTGCAGTTTGCAGACCAGAGACGACCCAGGAACCAAGACTTAGCGTGAGTAGAAGCCTGATGTCCTCACTCCTTCTCAGGGAGCAGAGGAAGGAAGGCCACCCCTCCCCCCTAGCAACGGTGATCTCCATCTTGGATACTGACAAAGCTCAGAGGAGCTGCTAGCTCCAACTCAGGCCTTGGAATAAAACGAGTCATTTAGCAGGTCACAAGAACTTAACGGCGAAGTGACCTGGCAGACTCAGCTCCATCCAGGGAAAA
>NW_012267246.1:7174637-7176077 GCF_000151885.1 Dipodomys ordii | reverse complement strand
CAATTAGAATCACCTCAGATTTCTCAGCAGAGACAAAGCAAGAAGAGCCTGGAATGATGTATGCCATGCCCTAAAAACAAACAACTATCAACCAAGAATACTGTACCCAGCAAAACTCTCCTTCATTACTGAAGGCCAAATAAAAACCTTCCATAGCAAACAAAAATGGAAACAATACATCTCCACCAAACCAGCCCTACATAAGATTCTTAAAGATGTCCTACACATAGAAACCCAACAAGACCACAATAAAGGCCAAGAAACTGCACCCAAACTGAGAATCCAAGAACCATAGGAAGAACCCAGTTTTTGCCACCCCCAAGAAGGTGGATAACATGGCAGGAACTCCCAAATACCTCTCAGTCCTATCTCTTAACGTGAATGGACTGAACTCTCCAATTAAGCGACATAGACTGTCTAGTTGGATTAAAAAACAAGACCCTTCTATCTGATGCCTGCAGGAGTCACATCTTGCCCGTAAAAACAAACACATTTTCAATGTTAAAGGCTGGAACAAAATCTACCAAGCAAATGGCCCCCATAAACAGGAGGGAGTTGCAATCCTAATATCGGATAAAATAGACTTCAAATTAAAATTCGTGAGAAGAGATAAAGAAGGTCGCTACATACTAATTAAAGGATCTCTCCTTCAGGAGGATATTGCAATTCTAAATATCTATTCGCCAAACAATGGAGCACCCAAATTTATCAAAGAAACACTACTTTCCCTCAAATTCCATATAGATCTAAAGACATTAAATGGTAGGGATTTTAACACACCACTCTCCCCACTAGATAGATCAACTTGGCAAAAACTCAACAGAGAAACCGCAGATCTTAACAGCTGCATAGATCAACTAGACTTAACAGACATCTACCGAATATTTCACCCAGCAGGATAGACGACACGTTTTTCTCAGCAGCACATGGAACGTTTTCTAAAATAGACCACTTTTTAGGCCACAAAGCAAACGTGTCTAAATTCAGAAACATTGAAATTATACCTTGCATTCTCTCTGACCACAAGGGAATAAAATTAGAACTCAACACCAAAAGCCACCAAAGAAAGTCCGGTATCACATGGAGGCTGAACAACACACTACTAAATCATGAGTGGGTCATGGAAGAGATTAGAAAGGAAATTCAAATGTTCATGCTATTCAACAAAAATGAACACACAAATTACCAGCTCCTCTGGGACACAGCAAAGGCAGTACTCAGAGGCAAGGTTTAGCCCTGAGCTCCTACATCAACAAATTGGAGAGATCTGAAACTAACAATTTAATGACACATCTAAACCTCCTTGAAAAAGAGCAGCAAGATAAGATTCTTTCAGTAGACTGAAAGAAATAATCAAAATTAAATCAGAATTAAATGAATTAGAATCCAAAAAAACTTTAGAAAGAATCAACAAAAGAGTTGGTTCTTCGAAAAACTTAA
>NW_012267246.1:7147046-7170882 GCF_000151885.1 Dipodomys ordii | reverse complement strand
CTGGGCGCTGTCCCTCAGCTCTTCAGCTCAAGGCTAGCGCTCTACCACTTGAGCCACAGCGCCACTTCTGGCTTTTTTCTTTTTGCTTATGTTGTGCTGAGGAATCGAACCCAGGGCCTCAGGCATGCAAGGCAAGCACTCTACCACTGAGCCATCTTCCCAGCCCCCAAAAGCATTTTTATAAAGATATAAAGCAAATTTATTTTCCTGACCCATCCATGTTGGTAACTATATTTTTATAAGTTTTTAACAGATGCACCTGTGATAAATTATCCAATTTGAAGAAATCATGGTATGAATCTGCAAACTTTTCCCAGTGCTGATAATGGGCTCTTCATAATCACCCACCACATACACATCAAGAAAATGCTAGAAATTTCCATACCAAGAATTATTTATACGTTGAGATTTCTTTTTAAAATATTTGTTCCTGCTGCTTTGGGTCAAGATTGATGTATGATCTGTTGAATTTATTTATTATAATTTGTTGTTTGGATACTTAATGTAAAATAAAAATAAAAGAAAATTTTGTGTAGAACAGATCAATTGAGCTGAAAATATTGTGTGTTCAGAGATTTAAACAAAAACAGCTTCTCAGATCTCTGTAACATTCTAATTCTCAACTGCAGTTCTTCAGGCTGTAAGGAGAAAAAAAAACTCTCCCTTCTTTTCCATATAGAGACAATATTGTTTCAAGTGAAAAATAAATGCTTATATCAAGATTTATGAATCGAGGTGTTCAATCAATTCCCCTTGAAGTATGGGTTGTAGAATCATGGATAAAATGAACCACTCAGAACAAAAAGCTTTTATTTCAAGGCACAAGACTAATCAGACTTGAGTTGTAAAGGGCTTTAAGATAATATGAATAAGGAGCTGGTGAGTCAGAATGCTGAGTGATTCCCAAGGAAGGGAGATAAATCATTTGACATAAATAAATAAATAGCAGATGAAAAGCCCTGATCATAACAATGCACTTTTTAGTGTTTAATACAAAAATAAATAAATTTTTAGCATTTAATTGGCTGAGCTAGAACTCTCATTGCAGATACTGACTTTCTCTCACTTGTGAATAGGGGAAAATACTCAGGCCTTAGTATATATCATCATATTCTAGTATATTCTAGTATGGTCTCAGCCCTATTTTTTGTCGCAAATTACACTAGGTGGATGAGTCTCATATAACACTTTTCATATACAAGCACTCTTCATAAACATTTAAAGGAAAGCACACATGAGACTATTTGGAATATATGCAAATCACATTTTGGAATTTGCATTGTATAGCCTGCAAAAAAGACATCTCATGTACATGTGTAGCTATTTTGGTAGACATTATTAAACTTTACATTTATAAACCGATATAAATAATAAATTGCATACCAGATTTTGTACTTTTCTGCACTTAAGTGTTGCTGCAACTAAAAATAAATTTTGTCTATCTATCTATGAATCTTTTGATATCTAGAAAGCAATAGTTCCACAGTATTTAATGCTTTCCTGAACCTAAAAATTGTTATTTCTCCTCTTTTTTTTGTGGTCCTGGGGCTGGAACTCAGAACTTCATATTTGCAGACAGAACTCAATTGTTTCTTTCTTATTTAAAAACACATGAGGTTCTCAATGAATCAATTAAAAAATATGTGTGCTGTCTAGCACCAGTGGCTCACAACTTTGATCCTAGTTACCCAGGAGGCCCAAGATTTGACACCACCCCATTAGAAATTTCACAGAGACTCCCATTTTCAAAATCACCAGCAAAAATCTAGGCTGACAACATGATTCAGCTTGTAGAACATCCTGAGCTGAAAACTTACGTAGCACATGGTTCCTGAGTTCATTGATACGTTTTCTATATGTTTAGAAACTTCAAGAACCCAGGTTGCTTTTGACACTACATTTCCTTTTGCTGCTAATTTATTCTATGAAAACAGATTAATATTTTCATATTTCAATAACTATGCCAAGTATTAGGGCTAAACCTATCAATTATTGGTAGAGAGCATTCTGGAGACGTGTATTTTAACCACTAAAAGTGGCTATTCTTTTGTGATATTGCTTCTGACACAAAGTGTTGTTTACCAAACAATACTTCTTTGCATTTTTAGATTACTTATTATGTCTCAGCTTTACTTTATTAGGAATTATACCAATGAAATTATAATGATGAATCAATGGGACTGCCTTCCTATACCTAAGGCTCTTGAACGACACTATTCAAATTTCATAAAGTAATAATATTATGGAAGAAAAAGGGAAAGAAAAAAATCCTTATCGTTGAGGGTTTTCCATGATCTCTTATTAAAAGCCTTCAATATTAAAAATTAAGCTTTGTTATGACAATAAAATATTCTCTTTTTTAGGCCAGACTGGGGTTTGAATTCAGGGTCTCTCGCTTGTTAGGCAGATGTCCTAGCTCCTCTCCTCATTATTCATTGTTGTGGTTGTTGTTGTTTGTTTGTTCTAACAGTTTCACACTCATGCTTAAGGCAGTCTGGGTCATACCCCTCCCATTCACACTTTCTGTGCAGGTGGACTGTCTGCGTGTGTCCCTATGGCCAGCTCTCAACTCCAAATTCTTTCCCTCTCTCCCTTCCAATCGGAACAGGGGAGATCCACCATTCCCAGCCACAGAGTAAACTATTCTTGAAAAGCCAAAGGGAAGAAACGTGGCAGGACACACACTTCTCTCACAACAAGAACTGGGGAAGCCATAGAACAGGACACAGGACTTAGGCCTGGATGAAGAAGCATCTCATCTGAACTTGAGAAGTTAGAAGTCCAAGTCTCCTGGACTAATAGATGGGACAGAAGGAGAGTGCAGATGGAGCAGGGAAGACAATAGCCCAATCCTGGTGCTAAGACCTGGATCCTCAGAAAAACTGGATGCAGATGCGCATCAGCTCCCCCAAGAGCACCTGCCGACATGGTGTAGGGGAGAGGCCCAGGTGTTCTGTCTCTTCATTACCTGGAAGAGGCCTTAGTCACAGTGTTTGATAGGTCTCACGGCACTCATCACACAGAAGAGAGGCTTACCTCCCTGCAGGTTTTCTCAACATGGCCAACATGTTCCTTTCAGAGTTTCCCTGTGGAATTCTTGTCAGCTTTCTGAAAAACACTGAAGAACTTATAAGTTCATTAGACTGATATCAATAGAAAAAAGTGTAAATGGTTGAAGTCTGGAATCCAGGTCTATGCCTATTACTCTTGGGAATATTTATCCATGCTACCGAGCCATTAGCAATGTCTAGAATAAGATCTAGTCATGAGAAACCCATGTTTTGAGCCTTGTGCAAAACCACTCACACACACATGCACGAACACACACACACACACACACACACACACACACACACACACATACATACATACACCAGGGAAAATGGAGGTTACTCAGAAAATATAAGAATGAAAACAACTAAAGGACAAGGAAAATAATTTTTAAATTTTTTTCTTGGCATAAGCAATTTTAAATGTAGCCCCCTTTTCAGTTAAAAAAAAAAGTCCACAGTATAAAAGCTTGATCTCTAGGTGATGTGCCTTTGAAAAGCTGAGCATTTATAAGAAAGTATCAGGCCACATACCTAGGTTAGAAAGAAATTTTGCTGCTGGATGTGTGCACACTATGTAAGGGATCTTGGAAGTAGAAAGAGCAGGCCTCATAGAACATTGTCATAATGAAAACTATGACAATATTGAAATACATTGAATGAATGAAATACATTGAAATAATGACACACAACTTCTCCAGGAAAGCTTGGCCTGTGCTACTGAAAAAGTTCTTAACCAAAGCAAATAAAATTCTTAGGTCACACCCGATCTATTGGATTGGAGAATCTGGGTAGGCAACCAGGAATCTGTCTTAATATGACCTTTTATTAATTTAGATGTGCACTTTGAGAAGTTAGGCATAGTGCCCTCTAGTGTTCACATGTGAGAATACCAGCTTGTAACTTGATTTTACATAGCATTTTCTTACATCATTGAACAACCAAAAAAAAATAAAAAATAAAAGGAAGAGAAAGAAAGAGAGAATGAAAGAAAGAGAGAAAGAAAGAAAGAGAGAAAGAAAGAAAGAGAGAGAAAGAAAGGGAGAAAGAAAGAATAAAGAGAGAAAGAAAGAGAAAGACAGAGAAAGAAAGAAAGAAAGAAAGAGAGAGAGAGAGAGAGAAAGGAAGAAAGGAAGGTCGGACAGAAGGAAGGAAGAAGAACCTTAGCAATATTGCTAACGAATATTGCTACACTGGGGTAGGATGTTTCTGTGATAATTTTTCTTAGATTAAACATGAACAGCTTATACTCACTATTTTTACTTGTACCACTCATCATATGATTGTATCAGAGGTTGAAATGCAACCCAAATAAAAGACTCATCAATCCAACTAATTTGAAGTTAGATTTATTTTAGCCCATAAGGGGCTAATAGACTTACACTGTTTGTCTATTAATGTTTTTAAACATTTTTGAAACTTATTTAAAAACGACAAGCTTCCACAGGGGAATCCGAGCTTTTTTTTTTATCGGTCGTGGGGCTTGAACTCTGGGCCTCAGCTTTTCAGCTCAAGGCCAGCGCTCTACCTCTTGAGCCACAGCGCCATTTCCAGTTTTCTAGTGGTTTATTAGAGATAAGAGTCTCATGGACTTTTCTGCCCGGGCTAGCTTTGAACCACGATCCTCAGATCTCAGCCTCCTGAGTAGCTAGGATTACAGGCGTGAGCCAGTGCCCAGTACTTGTTTTTGTTTTTATTGCTGTTGTTTTTCCAACATCATACCAGCATACTTTTACTATGGCTTCAGAAATATTTTATATTGGCACACTGACAGGAATACAGTTACCCAGGAAAGACATGGGAATATTTGGTCGAGTTCTCTGGTAAGGAACCCAAGTTCTCAGCTAAGGAGGGCAAACAGTGAAACCAATCCAAGGTAGAGAGATGAGCAAACTGGAAGAGAAGAAAATCACTGCACCCTAGATGTTCCTTGAGCACAAAACTCGGAGCTGGGGAGGGGGAACCACTTGGTGTGCTTTGGTAAATGTGAGCTACAGGGGATCTCAGATGTGAGGGAAATAGGCAAGAGACAGTGGAGTTTTCATTACATGTTTGAATATCACACTATCAACAACACTTGGAACAAGGAAGGCCTTTTGTCCTACCTTGGTATAAAGGAAGATAGTTACAGTAGGCCAACTGTAATGTCTAACAATCAAGCATCCAGCACAAGGCCATCAACACTATGTCAGTCAGTTCAGGACTAAATTCCAGTGCCTGTGACCAGTGGTGGGCAAGAAAATTTGAAAGTTCTGCTACTGATAATAAAAGAAAAAGGCATGTCAGGAAAATGCCTTCTGAAGAAGAAATTAGTCCTGATGATATATCTTAACTTTAGAGAATATTGGAATGCAAGCCTTTATATCACACCAGAAGAGATCAAATTTTATTTAAGAAGCAAATATAAAGTCTAACTCTGGTGCCACCATTGGCAGGAATGTGTATTCATGACTACAGTGAAATCAAGCAAAAATATTATACTCAGTTTAAAAAGCAACTCAACATGGAAGAATTAGATCTTCAAATGTGTCTTTTCTGGAAAACACTTCATGACAGCAAGTGGATATTTTAGTAACAGCTTAGATGAGTAGACCCATTTTCCATCCAAAGCAATGTTATATTTGCACTTAAGTGCATGCATGCCATTTATTAGAAAATAGCTGTGGTTGATTCTTGCATTGTATGAAAGCAATGGTCAACTGCATTTGTTGAAAGGGAATTTATGCTCTTATGCTCGAATCCATTGAAATAAATTGGAAAATTAGTGACAACACCAATGAAGTTTCCCCAGAAATGTATTTTAATAATCCAATGATACTTCTTTACCAGTGTTAAGCTAAGTAACAACATGTGAGTCATTCCAATGCTCATATCCAGTACAGATCATCACATACAGCATATAGCCAAGGTTTGAGTGCAAACAATCCAAGGTCTGTTACAGAATCTGGTGCCAAACTTGGTAATAAATGCCTTCTATGAAAACAAGACTTAGTCATAAAAGAGATTGTTTGTGGACAGATAACTCAGGCTGACAGCTTGTAGATTCCAGAATTCTCCTGCAGTTTTTTCTACTGGGTTTTCTTTCTGGCCCAAGTTTATAATGTTAAATGATGATCACCAAAAAATAAAACAAACAAAACCAAAAACAAACAAAAGAAGAAAGATTGGTAAGAATGTATTTTTAAAAACAGAGTTTGAAGAGCCTAAGATTTGTAATGAAATATAATAAAAGTATGCTGCGTCATCTTTCAACATGTATGCTAAGTGAAGAAATCTTAAGTGATCAGGGAAAGACTCCAGCAAAAGTGAATGTTGCAGAATTCACTTTGGGTCCTGGTCATTGGATAGAAGTTTCTAAGCAGTGCACATGTTGAAAATACAGCCATAAATCTACTTAAAGAGCTTCTTTATTCAGACCTGCAAAGAAAGCACCGTCTGTGGCAATTTGTCTGCAGTCTTTTCTGTGAGGTGACATTGTTCTTCAGTGGTAATCAGAGGATGCCTGTGTGCCATCTGGCCTGTGGCCACTGCCATGCTGAGAAGTGAAGTATGAGCTGTAGGAAGTTGGTCGTTGTGTAGCAGGGTAGATCCCACAGTCAGGAAAGCCTCCTGTGTCAGCATGCTAGGATGTACTCCTACATCCTAATTGGAGATGCCAAATCCCTCACCATCCTACTTGGCTGTGTGTGGATGTGTGTGTGTGTGTGTGTGTGTGTGTGTGTGTGTGTGTGTGTGTGTGTTCAAGATTGGCACTGTACCACTTGAACCACACCTGCACTTCTGGCTTTTGCAGGATAACTGCAGATAAGAGTCGAAAGGCCTTTTCTAGGCTTTGGACTTCGATTCTCTAATCTCACCCTCCTGAGTAGCTAGGATTCCTGCTGTGATGCCTTGCTCCATGCAACTCTCTTTCAGGATCGCTATAAGTCATGCCACAGACTCCTCACATTAAACAAGGCTATTAAGAGTTTTGAGTTCATATTTTTACCTCTTAGAAATATGCTGTAATATATCTCTCAGTGAGTTGTGCTCCTAACAGTAGGGACCTTTATACAATTTGTCTTGTGCATTTGAATGTGAGTGTGTGTGTGTGTGTGTGTGTGTGTGCAAGTAAAAGCCTGTTAATAATAGTTATGAGGAGAAAAAAAATGAAGATAGAGCTGTGGTGTCCCTGACAATTACAGCTCCAGTTGGTAATTCCAGAAATCCATACCCATTGAGTAGTGTCAAATCCAAAGAAAAAGTCTGTTTCTGGAAAAAATAGCTCTCGTAATATTGCTGATGTTTTATTGTCTAAATGTAATTAATCTGGTATTGTGAAGCAGAAATGTGGTAAAATTTTACATGAACTTTCCTCAAAGAAGGAAATATAGGCGTTCATTACAGTTATCCCAAATGAAGTGGTTGGTTGTTCTTGTGTTCACAGTAAGGAACTCAGCCTAGCCCCACTGTTGATGATGATGGTGATGATGATAATGTTCATGATGATGAAGATGATACTGTGTGTCTATGTCAAGAATATCTTCCTACAGCCAGGCACCAGTGCCTAAGGCCTGCAATCCTAGCTACTCAGGAGGAGGATATAGGGACTCTGAGGATTTCAGTTGGAAGCCAGCTTGGGCAGAGAAGTCTGTGTGATTCCATATAGACTGAGCCAAGGTAAAAGCTTTATTAGTGGCATGGATCAAGTGTTAGAACTCCAGCAGTGACAAATCAAGCTAATCAAGAGCTTAAGTTCCTGAGTTCAAGCCCCAGAACTGACAATATATAAATAAATATATACATGCATATGTACAATTATATATATGTGTGTGTATATTTGTGTGGCATATATGTGTGTACATACATATTATGTATATATTAAATATGCATATACAATATATATATATCATTTATATATTCACACAAAATATGTCTTATTTGTATATGCGTATCTGCATATATATGTATATACAGACATGCACAGTATAAAGGTTTCTAAGTATTGCTTTGCTTCGATAAGAGATGTAGCTAACCTTCAGCTAAGTTGTTTTTTGAGCTAATGCAGCAAGAATAAATAACAGCAGCTGAGCACACAGTTTGGGGCTAGGTACTGAGAACTTGGTGGAGTACATAGCCATCCTTCACCAAGCCTGCAACAAAGAATCCCTTACATAAGAAACGTTTGAATTTTGCACTTTCTCTTGGTAATCTTGAAAGTGTTTGAGGATGAGGTAGAATGTACCTTTGAGATAGTTAAAGGAAAAGTGACCTGTGTATATTACACAGAAACGCATGTATTCAAGCAGCTACCACCTTTTTCTGCTCTGGGCCTACTATGTGTCTAATGCAGGCCTGGGCTGCAGTCCACCTATTTAGGATTGCAGGATAATATGAGACAGCCACATGTCACCATGCCCAGTCACCTTGCCCAGCTCTTTCATTGAAATGATGTCTCAGAACTCTTCCCAGGTCACAAAAACAGGTGTGACCACCAGATACTATTGAGGCATGGTCTCATAAGCCTTTTATCCTGCTCAATCTTCAGACACAGTCCTCCAAACCTCTGCCTACCAATGAACAAGAACTACTATGTGCATATGTTAACTGAAGTAAGAACCTGCATGAATTATACTTTAAAGTGCCTATGATTATATGGTCTGGATGAAAAAATGCACAAATTAAAATAGGACTACGCATCCATCCAGGTTTCAAAGGTGTGATATTTTGTGGTTTGGGCATTCTTTCTTGACATCCTCTCCTAGGATCTCCATGACTGATTTTAAATGTGCTCATGGTGTTCCTTCTGAAAACCCTTTAAATGATTGGGACAAAGGCAGGAACATTTCTCGTTTATTCCTTCAGCTGGAAGAACCAATGGAACAGCAACTGACACACAAAGGCAGATCATAGTTTCAGGCTAGCATGGGAAAACGTTAACAAGACCCTGTGTCAACAACAGCGACCACACCACACTCTATACATGCTTGCCGCCAATGGCCATCTGGCATAAATAAGAAAACTGGGCTTCAGGCTAGACTGAGAAAAACCAAGACATTGTCTCAAAAGTAGCTAGAGGGGTTGGGAAGTTGGCTCAGTGGTAGAGTGCTTGCCTGGCTTGCATGAAGCTCTGGGTTCGATTCCTCAAAGCACCACATAAGCAGAAAAAAGCCAGAAGTGAAGCTATGGCTCAAGTGGTAGAGTGTTAGCCTTGAGCTGAAGAGCTGAGGGACAGCACCCAGGCCCAGAGTTCCGACCCCATGACCACACCCCCCCAAAAAAGTAGCTAGAGCAGGAAGCACTAGAGGAATGGTCCAAGTGGTATAGAAAGCTTGAAGACCTGAGTTCAAATCCTAGTACAACAAAAAGGAACAAAATCAGAATAAGTTTGTTTATTTACACTTATTACAATTTTTTGTCAGCTAGTGAGGAGAGATACTTTAAAATAAGCAGGTAAAAGAACTTACACTGCCGGGCGCTGGTGGCTCACGCCTATAATCCTAGCTACTCAGGAGGCTGAGATCTGAGGATTGCGGTTCAAAGCCAGCCTGGGCAGGAAAATCTGTGAAACTCTTATTTCCAATAAACCACTAAAAAACTGGAAGTGGCACTGTAGCTCAAGCGGTAGAGTGCTCGCCTTGAGCTGAAGAGTACAAGGACAGCACCCAAGCCCAGAGTTCAAGCCCCACGACCGACAAAAACAAAAACACAAAACTTATATTACAAATACATTTTTTCACATTTGTTTTGACCATAGTGTCAATAAGTGAAAGGAGAAATATCTCATTTTACTTATGCTGCAAAGTAGTGCACATTGTCAAATTGCACAAAGCCAAATTGCTAGAGTTATTCAAGTGGTAGAGTACTAGCCAAGTGAACAAGTGACTATGAGGTCCTGAGTTTAAGCTATGATAACACCTAAAAACAAAAACAAAAACAACAACAACAAAAAACAGAAAGACTCAGGTAAACATGCCTTCTGTTACTTGGAGGCAGTGGATTAGTGTCTGCAGGATTAAGAATACACTTTGTGTAAATCTCCTTTGTGAGATAAAAGTCATGCTGTGAATGCAATCACCAAATGTGAGCAGACTAAAAAACAATGTCAAGATACAAATTGTACTAAGGCTCAGAAAGATTAATTAGTATTTGCCTGATTATATTTAGTAACTGTGGTGATTCGCTATCAATTCAGTGCTTGGCTAAATGTCAGGCTCTCTGGCATTAGATGGATAATAAAGTTTAAAATCCAAGGTGAGTCTGAGTTTGGTGGTCCCCTCCCCTTTTTATTTGCTTTGTTTTAGTTTTTTTGACTCCAAGACTTCCAAATGTTCCTCTCAATTTCCCCCCAAAGATCAAATTGTTGGCATTTCCAAAGTCATAACCCATTCCAAAGAAACAAAAGAATCAGTTTCATTTGGAAATACCATGAAGGAAAGCAGACAGGAAGACAGAAAGTCCATGAGAGGAAAAGAAACCTGGAAGATGGGGAACAGCTCACCCCCATCTTGAAAGTGGTACCCCAGTGGGGAACAGGGTGTTTCCACTTTTAAAATGTTGTCTGGAAAACCATGATCTGCTCTGATCATGATTCCTTTGATTTCATTAGAACTTCCATTCATGTAAACTTTTATGTGAATTAGTTAGGAAACTGCAAATTAGGTAAGTGGTTGTAGAAATGATGACTCATGACTTTAGGAGCTTGATCGTTTCATTTTATTCCAAGAGGGATTAAGCCTTTCCTTCTTTTCTCTTCAGAGTTTTGTAGCTAAGCTCTCTGCAGAATAGGTACACACACACAGACATAAGCAACACCCCTTGTGAACACATCCATAGGTATCTAAACACACAACTCTTGTTCAGTGCCACTGAAACACAAACAAAGTCTCCACTAACAGGTTGAGAAAGATCAAAAGGGATTCACATGCTGCTTTCATTCTTTTCTTATAAGTCTTCAATATACATGGAGCTCACAAATATTGGCCCTTCTTAGATCTGTCCTTCCTATGGCAATCTGTGCTCTTTATGTGTTTCCTCCCCTCCTTTATTTACCTTGCACCATTTTAATTCTCCTTATTCTAAAATGCTTTCAACTTTTCTATCTTTTCCATTGTCTTCCTCTTGCTTTGCCCTAGTAATTTCAGTACTGTGAATTAAAAAGCCTCACCTTTTTCTTGTTCTCCAAAAAGCAAGATAATATTAACTTTTCAGCTCAGTGTAGGTGGTTCACATTTGTAATCCTCATTGCAGGATCCTGAAATCTGAGGATTGAGGTTCAAAGCCAGATCAGGCAGACAACTGAGTGACTCTTATATACAATTAACCAACAAGACCCAGACTGGAAGTGTGGCTCAAGTGAAGTATCACTAGCTGTGAGTCATTAAAATGTTTTAAAAGATAAATAACACAAACAACTTAAAAAATGTACAACCAACCATTTGATCAGTGTTAGAAATAAGTGAATTAAATACTAAATATTAACAAATTAAAGATGCTTCTGTCTTTTGTATGTAAAATCCATATATATATATATATATCCTTGTGATCCATACTTTTTCATAAAAAAGATTGCTCTTGCTAAGAAATAAAGCATGAATGAAAGCAAAGATGAAGCTTTCAAAATTGGCCTAAAATAGTGATGTCTAAGTGGGGACTGATGTTATGAAAGCATTTCAAATCATCCTGAAAACCTTTCCTGAGAAAATAGCCAGTCCATTGCTGTCTGAGTTATGGTTGAGTCCCTAGAAACAGCAAGGTTCTGTGATGGGGTAGTATAAGTGCTTAGAGACAAGGCTCTCCTACTCCTCATGCTGCTCAAGCTCGCAGAGACCCGGCTGCAACTCTGAGCCGCGCTAATGCACTGTCAAGAGTCCTGTGGTATTTCATCAGTATCGCTTACAGGGCATTCTCTCCCTTTCATAGCAGATCATTAGGTCCACGGTTGCCAGGTAATGGAATGCTGCCTGTCCACTAGCAGTCAGTCATGGCTCCTGTGCCTGACCTCCAGCATCCAGTGGGGAGAGAGAGCAAAGCTCGGCAGCAAACCAGCTGTTGTGCCAGGAGCTACAAAGGGAGGAACGCAAGCAAGACAGGAAGAAGAAATGATCGAAGGGGAAAATGAAGCAACGGGCCCATCAAAGCGGCCTAACTAGGAAATCAAGTGGTTTCCTAGATGTAAAAAGCACTGAACAATGGACTGGGCATGTGGCTCAGTGGTACAGTGCTTGCCTTGCATGCATGCCCTGCATTCTATTCCTCAGTACCACATAAACAGAAAAAGCTGAAAGTGAGGCCGTGGCTCAAGTGGTAGAGGGCTAGCCTTGAGCAAAAGAAGCTCAGGCACAGTGCCCAGGCCCTGAGTTCAAGCCCCAGGACTCAGGTTGTGTGGTCTACTGATATTGCTAGTCAATCACTTTAAACATGGCCTAAAATTCTGCTTGCAACCAATGAATTTATTTTGGCATCATTGTATAAGGATGAAAGTTAAATCTGTGTTTCTGGGTGCTGGTGGCTCATGCTTATAATCCTAGCTACTTAGGTGCCTGAGATTTGAGGATCAGGACAGGGAAGTCCATGAGATACTTATCTCCAATAAAAGCTACTTAGAAAAGGCTGGAAGTACACCTCTGGCTCAAGTGATAGAGCACCAGCCTCGAGCAAAAACAGCTCAAAGACAGAGCCCAGGCCTGAGTTCAAGCTCCAGGACCAGCACCAAGACAAACAAGCAAGCAAACAAACAAACAAATAAATAAATAAATGGGTATATGTTTTTGCTGTATTTTATACATCAGGAGTATATCAAATGCTTTGCCAACCTGGGTGCTGGTGGCTCATGCCTGTCTGTAATCCTAGCTACTCGGGAGGCTGAGATCTGAGGATTGTGGTTCAAAGCCAGCCCAGGCAAGAAAGTACATGAGACTCTTATCACCAATTAACCACTAGAAAAACCGGAATGGTTCTGTGGCTCAAGATGTAGAGTGCTCTCTTTGAGCTGAAGAACTGAGGAATAGCACCCAGGCCGAGTTCAAGCCCCATGACTGACCAAAAAAAAAAAAAAGCTTTGCTGAATTCATTGTAGAGTAAAACAGTTCATAATGATTTGTTAGGTTTGAAAATAATATTAAAGTATATGCTAATTACGTGCACAGCACCAAAAACAATGGATTTGAGTTGGAAAAATTTTGACATCTGGATTACAGTTGTTATGCATTAAAAAGACAGACTTTCCTGTGGCTACTGTACTGATTGCATTTGACCATGGAGATGCTACCACTGTATAAGTCTTTGCGAATTTATCAGTGTAGTTCCTTTAAATGAAAAAAGTAAAAACCTTGTTTTTACCTAGACAAATCATGTACTTTATACTAATTTATAACTACATCATTGTAGAGGATTATCAATCACTGGGATTATGAGGCTTTTACCTAATTTTCCTGGCAAAGATAATTTGATAAGATAAAAATGGCTCATGAATGTAATCTTATCTACTCGAGAGGCTGAGCACTTAAAGATGATTGCCCAAAAGTCAGTATAGGCAGAAAAACCTGGGAGGCTCCCTCTACAATTAACCAGCCCAAGGCAAAGCAGGAGATGTGGTTCAAGTGGGAGAGTACTAGCTGTGAGCAAGCAAAGCCAAGAAAGAGTGAGGTGCTGAGTTCAAATCCAAATCCAACCAAAAGAAAGACACCAACCGCTTTTTGGAGAGGAGAGCTGTAGAGATGGAAGTATATCAGAGCAGGTGACTGCTGAAGTTTGTGGGACATCTTTCCTTGTATTTTCATTGGCTCAGACTGTAAACTCTCTAGAGGTTCATGACATGTGAATTCCTGCAGGGACCTTGTACATTCCCAGGAATTGTGAGACTTACAAAACTTAAAAAATAAGTATTGAGTTCTGGAGGGTCATCCCCACGAGCGATTAGGTTGCTCCAGCTTTCTCATGGCTGATCCTCTACAACTTCGCAGCCCTCCACAGATCTATGGTATATGAGGGATTTCCCTTATTTCTTCAGAAGCATGCTTAGATCTTTGAGTAATAAGTAATAAGCTACAGGAAAAATGCATAGTAGGAAACAAACATGAAAAGTACTTGAAGTGTAGTGTAAAAGAAAACAGTATGCATTTTCTTTTTAAGAAACTTCTCTGTCCTTGTCTCCTCCTTCCTAGAAGAAGATCTGCGATGATCACGCCGGATCCAATAATACTTCTGTAAATGAATCACCACGGCAGTCATGCAATTAGCCTCGGAACAGATGTCAGAAAGTCCAGATACTGGCTGCCTGTAGCTCCAGCAGCCCTTGCCAACTCTCGCGAGCTTTGTCAGAACAGTGGGTTGTAATGTCAGTGCAGCCCCTGGCAGGAGCAGCAGCTGCATCCTGCCTTTCCCTCCGAAGCATTAGTGCACAGTCCCCACTCCTGGAAAACTTGGTCATCTTCCCTTGAGGAGTGTGAGAGGTAAGTTGCTCTGAATCTCCACCTTTGGTGTCCAGACGCAGGTCTCTTTAAAGACTGGGCAAGTGTTTCGGTTCTTCACTGTTGGCTGTGTCTCTTTGGTGGTGATAGAAGCAATTGCTGAATGGGATACAGTAAAGAAGCCAATAAAGAGGCACAGACATCAGATCTGTCTGTTCTTGAAGGAGTGCACCCCCAGTCCATTTAACGCCGAAAGAAATGAGTTTCTTTCTGCTTTGTATCAAAGGGCAGAGCACTTGTGGATCCTCTAAGTCTGTGTTCTTTAGCAGTTTCTTAGAGGGAGGAAAAACATAAATCTTATTCTACTTTGTCCTGAGATTGACTAGTTAGTGACCACTCCTTGAAAGAACACCAGAACTGCTGCACTTGGGTCAGGCTTGAACATTTTTCTTTTTTTGTTTTCCTTTTGAAATGCAGCATGGAATTAATTTTTCTTGCATTGGTGGCTTAACCAGCTACTTTGCTTGGCCAACATATTATGAAACCTTTGTAATATCAACTGCCAAGTGGAGGGTCAAAGTTTCCTTTACACTGAAGGAATGTGCATTACCTTTACAAACTTTTCTCGTTTGTGTTTTCTCATGTGTGTCTTTAAACAGTAGCAAGATATCTAACATTTATGTGCATTCTTTGTCATTGTACAAATGACAAGCAAATGTTTGTCTCCGAAGTTTGAAAACTTACCTTTATGCAGAAAATACATAAGATGGAAAGAAACCTGAACTATAAGCAAAACATTTTATTATTTATATTTCAATTCTACCTCTTCTCATGCCAAGGTTATGATGTCAATATTTTTATAATCTATGAAGAAGTTATATCAACTTTATGTGAACGGGTTACTTAATATAAAATAATATCTATGATAAATATATCCAAACTTCACTATATAACCATTACTTAGTTTGAAGATAAGCATGAATGTTTAAAGTATGGTTCAATGTTGCAATGGTAATTTCTAAGGTCTCTATACAACAAAATAGGTTTGCCATTTGCAATGCCTAATAGAATTACTAATTGGATGTTCAAACTTCTGTTTTCTTTTTTCTAGTGGACTTATTATTTGTTCTCATTTGCAGTATCTTACAGATTTGTTAATAAGAAACTTTTGAATCTACTCTCTATTGCATTTGAATAAGTATAAGCTATGAAAATCTTAATTAGGCAAATGTATCTACAAATATACTCCATGTTTTGATTCATTTATTGGTAATCACAATACATATTTAAATATTATGTTTATGTTTTGATACTTCTGCCAAAAATCTGTTCATTCTTAACAAAATAAACTGAAAAGTTTAGTTGAACAGATTGCAAACAGGTTATTTTCAACTCCCAATCACTCAATTAAGCACTCAATTAATTTAGTAATTAACTGTTGAGATTATTTATATAGGGCAAATTTGTTATACACTCTGCTTGAGGAGAGTCAGAGATGTTACGCAGAATGCAACATGTCCTATCTGTACATGCCTTCCTACCGCCTAGTTGAAATCTAGAAAGTTTACGAGTCCTGCAGATTCTTGAAAGTCATTGGTATAGTCTGTCTGACAAGAAATCTCCTCAATTCTCTGCCTCACTCAGCTTGGGTCAAACAATCTTTTCAGTTTTGGGAAAAGATTGAGTTGTTTTAATTATTTTAATTCTACCACAAAAAGATCTTAATAATGCAACTTGATCATTCTAATATGATTAAAGCAATTCATCTTAAGGGCTTTCTCCAATACAATACATACTTTATTATGACTTTAAAACAGGAAAATTACCCAATTCCTGGAGAACTCTATTTTAATATTTTTGGCATTTTTCTCATGGCACATGTTGAGCAAATTATTTTGAATATTTGGTTGATATCAAGCTATGAAAAGCAAAATGTAAATAGATTGCTCTTAATTTTAATCATTCAATCACATTCATTCTTAGAATTCACTGTATAGTTATTATTGAAATTGCTGGAGAATTATGGCATGTTCAATATTGAATAAAAATACAAAAATGAATAAAAACTTTAGTTTTTACTTTAAAGTTATAGTTTTTAAGTTTAGATTTTTCCAGAAATAGCCAATAAATTTCAAATCCAAGAGCATCTGTTAAACTACGAGTTATCATCCTCTTGGTGTCTCCCTTTCTACCTAGCATTCATTTACTTTTGACATTCTAAACAAAACACCTACCTCTTTTTCAAACATTAACTATTTCAGTAGTTAAGTGACCTGAATTCTGGTAACTTCAATTGGTGTAAAGATTTGTCCCTTCTGTATATTAGTTTGTGGACTACTGGAGTTGAAGGAGTTCTAGATTGCTATTTGTACTACAATTTTCAGGAAAAGAATCAATTGCTTCATGAAAAAAATTATTATTCAAGACGTGAGTATAGAGAATAAGAGTATTTTGTAGTCTTCACTTATTTGTATCATTTTTATTGTTTAATCATGTAACTGATAATTATTAAAGTGTGAATATCCTTTAGTGAAAAAATGCAGAGCAACAAATAAAGATAAAGAGTATCATATTGTGAAAAGATAAGTGCTTATATAAAATAATTAACAAAGATTATTTAAATTAAATATTGCAGCCAACTAATATTAGATAAAACTGCATATGTGAATGTCTTTAAGTTTTAATATGTAATACACATTTACTGTTAATGTCCATGACATTCTTTAGAGTGAAACAGTTAAGTAAGATCTACACTGCTATCTTAGTAATTAATGAGGGTATGCTTACAATGATTGTTTTTAATGTTATTAATTACAGTATTTCAGAGTGAGAACTTGTAGATACCATTGTTAAAAATAGTTCTAATTTATATAAACTGTACTGTATAAAATTGGGCTTATTTGGAAAAAGATAAAAATAGAAACACAGATAAGATAACCTCTTTTATTAGCTATTTTAAAATATAAATAATAAAATTTCAATATTTAATATTTATACATCCAAAATGTAGTGGTTAGTTACATTTCTTTGAAATAAAATTAGTAGTTTAAAGAAAAGTTTGATAAGCATGAAAATTAGTAGAGATAAAAGTTATTAGTGCTTAATGGAAAGTTTTTTTAAACATAAAGTTAATATTTAGGCTGAGCACCAGTGGATCATACCTGTAATCTTAGGTACTCAGGAGGCTGAAATGTGAGAATGACAGTTTGAAGACAGACCAGGCAAGAAAAGTACAACAGGCTTGGACTTTTCTCCAACTAACCAGCAAAAAGCCAGAAGTGATGCTGTTGGTCAAGAGGTAGAGAACCAGCCGTGAGTAAAAAATTTTCAGGTGTAGTAACCAGGCTTCTGAGTTCAGAGTTGGAGTCTGAGGACTTGCATACTACACACACAAACACTCTCTCTGTCACACATGCACACTTATACACACACAAATTGATATTTAAGTAAGGATAAAGAAACTGGTTCAGATTAGGTTTGCATTGGTCACTGTCTGGACTTCTCAAGAAGAGAAATGAGGAAAACCAATGAACCTGAAATGAATTTATTGAAACAGAGCTTCAGTGACCAGCACTGCATCTGATGACATTTTCTATAAATGAGTGAGGTTTTCCAAAAAGGCAAAGAATTCTCATGTCAATTTGCTCTTCTCCTAATGTCCCCCTCCACTTGCTTAAGAGGAAGGAACTAGTTTTTATCAGGGAAAAGAAAATTCAGAAAGAATAACAGTAGTACCTCCAAATTCCGCTGTAATTATACAAATGTTTATATTTACCAGAACTTCTACATCATTACATATTAATTGCATGCTATTCTTCAAACAAAAGCAAATTATATTTCCTATCATTATAACATTTAACTATCACAATTAATGATCATATTATACAACAGAATGGTGCAGTAATATTTTTCACAGATCCCAGCATTCCTCTAATCATATCAAAACAAGACACAACAATGACTGTGCCTTTATTTTAAAAACAGAAATTGCTCTCTCACAATAATCACATATACAAATGTATTTACATATACAGAAGAATACTGGTAGAATGACATAGACCTAGACATAATTATCAGGTTATCAGCTCTGATCTAAGTGTTATGTACTGTATTTTAATTTTTTTCTGTCATTACTAGAATAAAAAACTACTTGTAACTACTAGAATAAAAAAGTACTTGTATGAGCAGTGGTGAAAGAAGCTGATGTAAAATTGAAGTTCTTCAGGGCTGGAAATACAGATTGGGATTGTCCTCTCTTGACTGCCCTGAAGATGGTCTAAATTAAAGAAACAAACAGAAAAGGAATACAAATCCTCAGTGCTAATAGGATTAGCGTCTTCAGTAATGCAGGTTGCATTTGCAATTACAGCATCAGAAAACATAAGGGAAGTTGTTGTACCTTTACAGAGATCCAGGGTGGTTATGTATGTGAGAACTTGCACGTGAATATTTTGATTGTTTTTCTCTTAATTATGTGAAGACATTCATTATTTTCATTGAAAGTTACCTTGCATGTTTCCTCTCTCTTTATTCACAGCATTTCTGTGTGAATATTTTCTTTGTTCATTTAAAAGACAATCTGATTTGCATTATGAATTTTTTTCTATCAGTCATATAATAAACACATATTCAGACCGTCACAATATCAGATTTCTAACTCAAGAAATACAGCTTCTCTGGCTATCTTTTAGGGTGTAGGTTCTTATTGTGTGTAGCTCAGCCCTAGATGGGACAGCCCATCTAGGGACAGTCACCAAGACTGGACAGGTGTGGTGGTGGGGACAGAGGCCAGGACCCCTCTAGACAAAGGCAGCCAATTCACTGCACACCACAACCCTGTTTAACAATGAGAGAGAGAGACAGACAGACAGAGAGACACAGAGAGACACAGGGAGAGAGACATACAGAGAGACAGAGAAAAAGAGACAGACAGAGAGACAGAGAGAGAACAGAAGTTCTGGGAGGGTAGTTTCCCCCTCCAGGCTGGCTGCTAGGGGAAGGTAAAGCTTTGGCTGTCTGCCCTGGCGATGCCACACCCACTGCCCCCGGGAACTCGGGGAAAGGGCAGTTCCAGAAGGCCCGGTGGAAGCATGGGAATACATGAAACCTGGCTCTTTTCCTTGGCAGCAGTTACCATTTGAGAAAGTAAATGGTCGTCGTTTGAAGGGCAGGGTGAGAAAGTCATTCTGCCTTTGTCCAGCCAGGGAGGCCTGGCAGATCCCATCCACGGAGGAAGCAGGCACAGGTGCCCATACACTGTGGTTTTTTTCACAAGCCAGCTGCCACGCTGGGGTCGTGGACTGACTCTTGGAGGAAGAGCTCTCTGGAGTGCTTGACTTAGGAAAAAACGTGGCAAGGACGAAGCTGTGAAAGGAGACATCTAGAAGGCCAAACCCACATAGGGACCTGGCATTGTGGGTAGGGACACAGCTGAAGGCTCCTGGACATCAGGATAGAGCCATCTGAGCAGCGAAGGGGAAGGCAGCGTGGGTATGCGGCCCATCCCACAAGGCTCCACTTGCCATATGGACCTCATGCCTGATTTTAGGGGTGCCTTTCTAACCATTCTCCAGCCCTGTATCATTCATTTTATTGTATAAAATGAATTTCAAGAATTAGTTTTGTTTCCTAACATATCAAAGATCTATTAATTTGTAACTCGCAAAGATTACACTGGTTTCTTGCACTTTCTCAATTCATGTCTCAGTTTTTCCTCTCAGATTTCTGTCATTATGCGCACAATTCAAACAGAAGTATTTCTGACCATGCAATTGCATTTAGCCACTGGCATCTGTTTTAATCAATTAGCAAGGTAACAGATGTGATCGACTGAAATTGCTTTCGAGTCAATATTATCTCCGATTCAAAATAGCAGCTGTGCTTATTACCATGGAGATTGTATTCAACCCGAGGAACCCGACATAACTATCAAATTGTAGAGCCACTGCCTACATAAATGGAATAAAAACAAGTAAATTTTAATCATTGTGTGTGTGTTTGTGTGTGTGTGAGAGAGAGAGAGAGAGAGAGAGAGAGAGAGAGAGAGAGAAAAGAGAGATAGTTAATGTGCCTGTCTTGGGACTTCAAGTCAAAAGCCTAAATACTACCCTTGATTTTACCTTCAAGGCTAGCACTCTACTACTTGAGCTACAGCTCCACTTCAGGTTTTGGGGTGGTTAATTAAAGATAAGACCTTAAAAGACTTTCCTGACTGGGCTAGTTTTGAACCTCAATCCTCAGATCTTAGCCTCCTGAGTAGCTAGGATTACAGACTTGAGCCACCAGCACCTGGCAACTTAAGTCTTTTATACAGATATTTTACCTACAGCCCCAAATATTTTTCAAACAGAGGCAACAACAGTGCAAATGTCAGTTGTTCTCATTTATTAAAATGTTTCAGTTCTCTACTTTGTTAAATAATATTTTGCTAAAATATTGTTTGACTTGTCTTTTGGCAATAGACTAACATGTTAGAGAGGAAAGAATGATGCAAGGAAAGAGGGTGTAACCAAAGTGAACGTTGATAGACATCTATAACTCCTTAACTTTCTTAAACTAGTTCAGTATATTGAGTGTCAACCAGAAGTGAAATGTCACCAAATCAAAGAGCTTTATTTCCTTTTCTGTCTAGCTTGCTTTCTTCCTCTATGTATTTCCTCCTCTCTTTTTCCTTTTCTCTCTCCCCGCTCTCTCTACAGTAGAAATTAAATCTAACATATAAATGGGTTCTCAGTGAATGTTACTCTTGACGTGGCTGTGTATGGATGAGAATTAATGTGATGGGTGCTTGAGCAAACTTCCACTTCAAAGTACTAGAACCCCCTACAGAGTTCTGTAAAGATACTTGACAACACTTACAAGTCAAGTACATTCTGTACATTTGACTTATTTCCTTCTAAATTAAACTCTGGAACATTTTCATTAAAAAAATTCTGCATAGCACCTGATAATGATAAAAAGATGTCTTCTTGTTAGTGTGCCCGTCCTAGGGCTGGAACTCAGCACCTGCATTGTGTCCCTTACCTTCTTCAATCAACTCTAGCACTCTGCTGCTTGAGCCACAGCTTCATTTGGGGTCTTTCTGTGGATAATTGGTGATAAGATTCCTGCAAGAGATGGCAGGGAACTGAGATCTTCAAATTTCATCCTCTGAATAGCTAGGATGACAAACGTGTGCAACTGGTACCCAATGTTTTCTTTTCACATTTTCCCTATAAATGACACTAACACAACCTGCTACTTACGTCTCTTTTAGAAATCATCATGCAGAGCAAAGGCAAAAGGCCAGGGCCCTCGATTCTCCTGTGGCCTCTTCTGCTCTGCCTGCCCATGGAGAAGTCACTTGGCGCTGAAGAAGACCTTATAGTGGCCACCAAAGCGGGCAAGGTCCGAGGCGTGCCCTTGACCGTCCTGGGAGGCACTGTGAACGCATTTCTGGGAATCCCTTATGCCCGGCCACCCGTGGGTCCCCTTCGATTCAAAAAGCCACAGCCTGCGGCCACGTGGCCAGACATTTGGAACGCCACGAGGTACGCCAATTCCTGCCATCAGAACCCAGATCAGAGTTTCCCGGGCTTCTCTGGATCGGAGATGTGGAATCCGAACACAGACCTGAGCGAAGATTGCTTGTACCTGAATGTGTGGGTGCCAACCCCCAAGCCCAGAAATGCCTCGGTGATGGTGTGGATTTACGGGGGTGGCTTCCAGACAGGGACGTCCTCCTTAAACGTCTATGACGGCAGATTCCTGGCTCGGGTGGAGAGGGTGATCGTGGTGTCCATGAACTACAGGGTGGGCGCGCTGGGGTTTCTGGCGCTCCCAGGGAATCCCGAGGCTCCGGGGAACGCGGGGTTGTTCGACCAACAGCTGGCCCTGCAGTGGGTCCATGGAAACATAGCGGCCTTTGGTGGCAACCCCTGGAGCATCACCCTCTTTGGAGAAAGTGCAGGGGCCGCCTCCGTGGGCCTGCATTTGCTGTCCCCCCAGAGCCACCCCTGGTTCCTCAGGGCTATTCTGCAAAGTGGGTCTGCGAACGCCCCGTGGGCAGCGATGTCCCCAGCCCAGGCGAGGAACCGAACGCTAACCTTGGCCACATTGCTGGGCTGCGCTAGAGAGAACGAGACTGAGCTCCTCCAGTGTCTGCGGCGCAAAGATCCCCAGGAAATCCTGCCCAATGAGGCCTTTGTCCTTCCCCACGAGAGCCTTCTGTCCGTCCACTTTGGACCCACGGTGGACAATGACTTCCTAGCTGACATGCCCGACGCCCTTCTGCAGATGAGACGATTCAAACGCACGCAGATCTTGGTGGGTGTGAACAAGGACGAAGGGTCAGCCTTCCTGGTGTACGGGGCCCCGGGTTTCAGCAAAGACAATGATAGTCTCATCACCAGAAGTCAGTTTGAAGAAGGGTTGGACATGTTTTTCCCCGGAGTGGGGGAACTGGGGAAGGAATCTATCCTTTTCCACTACGCGGATTGGTTAGATGATCAGAGACCGGAGAAGTACAGGGAAGCCTTCGACGACGTGATCGGCGATTACAACATCCTATGTCCTGCCCTGGAATTTGCCCAGAAGTTCTCGGATTGGGAAAACAATGTTTTCTTCTACTATTTTGAGCACCGTTCCTCCAAACTTCCTTGGCCACAATGGATGGGAGTGATGCATGGCTATGAAATTGAATTTGTCTTTGGGTTGCCTTTGGAAAGAAGAGGTAATTACACAAAACCCGAGGAAATTCTGAGTAGATCTATAATGAAACGCTGGGCAAATTTTGCGAAATATGGGTAAGTTCTATTTACCATCTATGTTTTTCTCTGGTTTGTCTCTGCCTGGCTTGAGCTCTGGGGTTGAGTTCATCAGAGCCAAGAAGAAGTGTTATTTACTCTCTGTCTCTAAACTACTTTCCTTTTCATTATGCAGTGAATTTCCATTTATTATTTTGTTTTTGCAAAAGTTCTTAAGATAAATCATTATGAAACTCTCGTGGAAATTCTTTTGAAATTCACTTCCAAAATATTACAAAGTATTTTAATAATGTTAGAAAAAAATTATGTGGTAATAACAGCTTACCATAAGAATTAAAATTATTGCAACAAAGCCAGTTAACCAGAACATATACGATGCTCACATGTATATGGACAGGCTGGTATATGTGTGTGTGTGTGTGAGTGTGTGTGTGCATGCATGTGTGTGTGTGTGTATGCCATATAGCCTGGTTCAGTTGTATCTTATTGAAATATATATATATATATATATATATATGTAAATAGAACTATATCTATCTATGATCAATCTATCAATCTATCAATCTATCAATCTATCTATCTATCTATCTATCTATCTATCTATCTATCTATCTATCTATCTATCTATCTATCTATCTATCTATCTATCTAT